>NC_134361.1:198253661-198256161 GCF_048569485.1 Anomaloglossus baeobatrachus
CATCCAGACCACTAGATTTTTTACACTTTATGGAAGTGATTTTCTCTGCAACTTCCTGTAATGTAATTGGTGTGTCCAGTGGGTTTTGGAAGTTTTTGATTTTCTCTTCCATTGCCTTTAGTTTTGATGTTATGTTTTCCTGCTCTTGGCTTAGTCCTTCTTTTGGGATGTCTTTGTAGAGGTCTCTGAAGTACTGGAGCCAGATGTTGCCATTTTGGATATGGGTATCAGTCTTTTTCTTGCTCTTTGTGTCCATGTGGCTCCATATTTCCCAGAAGGAGTTGTCTTGGAGGGCGTCTTGGAGTTGGCTAAGTTTGGTAGAGATGTAGCTCTGCTTCTTCCTCCTGAGGATGGTTTTGTACTGCTTTTGTATGGTGTCATAGGCTTCCCTCAGGTCTGGGTTGTTGGGGTCTCTGTGTTTATTGTTTGAGGCTGTTCTCAGGGTCTTTCGAACGGCTTTACACTCTTTGTCAAACCAACCATTGATCTGCTTTTCTTTTGGCCTCTTGTAGTTGACTTGTTTGAGGTCGGACAATTTGGCCATGGTGTGGAATATTTTGTTGAGGTCTTTTGCAGCTTGATTCACTCCTTCTGGGTTTGACTTGTACTTGTAGCTGTAGAAGTTGTGGAGCATCTCTTGTAATTCCGGTCTGTTGGGAGCCTCTTTATATTTTATTTCTGACGTCTTGGACCATTTATAGGATGGAGGTCGGTTGTAGAGGCTGCTCTGCTGTGGCTTTTGTGTGGATGGTTTCTCTGTAGATTTTATGTACAGGAGAAGTTGGCTGTGGTCTGACAGGTGCGTTTGTGGGGTGACTATGAAGGCGCTAATATTTGCCGGGTCCATATCTGTAATGGCGTAGTCTACTACACTCCTTCCTACATGGGAGTCTAGTGTATATCTTCCCAGTGAGTCTCCCTTTGTACGTCCATTAAGAATATGAAGACCTAAACTTTTACATAAGTTCAGGAGCTTTTTGCCACTTTTGTTGACTGTACTGTCATAGCTGTTTCTCTCTGAGTGTTCTGAGTCGTGACTGTCATTCTCTGCCCCAAATATGTAGATGTTTCCGTCTGTGGTCAGAAAGTCTTTTTCTCTCCCTGTTCTTGCATTGAGGTCTCCAAAGATGAGAACTTTGCCCAGGACCTGATAATGGGTGGCTTCTTCTTGTAAGATCTCAAAGCTGTCTGGATTGAAGTAGGGGGACTCTGGCGGTGGTATATAGGTGGTGCAGAGGTAGACATCGGACTGAGAGGTGAGGATGGAGCTGCTGATTCTGATCCATATGTGGCTGCCTCCTCTCTTCACTGGTGTGATGTACTGGTGGAGCTCTTCTTTATACCAGATCAATATTCCTCCTGAGCAGCGGCCCTGTTTGATGTTTTTATTTTTAAGGGCAGGGACAGAGATTTCTCTGTATCCGATTGGCACCAGAGATTCGTTTTCAGCTCTGGTCCATGTTTCCAGGAGGATCTGAATGTCTATATTCTTCAGTCTTTGAATAAAGTCGGGGTCATTTGTTTTACATCCAAAGGCCGAGGTGCTCAGGCCTTGGATGTTCCAGCTGCTGATTGTGAATGAGGTCATTTTTTTTTTTTTTTCTATATACCTCATGTGTATATACCTTGTAATGAGTGCGGCTGTGTAAGACACTCTGGATTTACGACTGGTTTATAGGTATGTTAGATCCAGTCACATTAGTTTCCTGCACAATGTGCTGAGCAGGGTTCTAATCTCTTCCATATCTCTGCCCTGCATGTCTCTGTGTGGGGTTGATGGTCCCCTCCATGGTGGTCTCCTCCTCTGATGGCCCGATGTTGGGTGAAGGGCTTTGTTTCTGGCCTCCTGTGATGAAATTGGGGTTTCCTGTCTTTTTATTGTTGGGGGTCTTTCCATGGGATTTTGGTTGTTGTTGAGTCCAGGCATGGGGTCTCTGTTTAGTATAATGTCCTTCAGCTCTTTGGCCAGTAGGCTGACCCCTTGTTTGTTTAGGTGCTTGTCGTCATAGAGGTGTTGGTGTTTTATGGAGGGGTGTTGTGCCAGGATCACGTCGGGCACAGCCTTGATTCTTGTGGTCAGGTCCGTGTTGATGTTCTGGGTAGTTTGGCTGGATACATCATTTCTTGGGAGCAGAGATGATAGAATTATTTTGCTGTCTGGGAATTTTAGTTTTGCCGTCTTTGCTAGTTGGGTCAGTTGTCCTGCGATCTGCTGGTGTTGGGCTGGCAGATTGTTTGTTCCTGTGTGTATAAAAATATGATTTGGGCTTGTGAACCGTGGGTTATTGATGACTGCCATCACCTGCTCAATAGTTGCACAGTGGATTTTTTTGACCCTTTTTCCTGGAAATAGTCGCCATGTTTTCAGGTATTTCCCATTTGAGTCCATTATTAGGATGGTATCAAAACGTTGTGAGGTCACGGGTGGGGTACGTGGGTGAAGCTGGGGGTCTGTGCTGGAGATTTTGCTGGTGGCTAGTTCTCTTCTCTTTTCTGTTTC
>NC_134361.1:198261161-198266161 GCF_048569485.1 Anomaloglossus baeobatrachus
GGATACCGGGTGGCATAGTCAACGATCACTAGGATATGCTGGTGCCCTCGAGCAGACTTTACGAGGGGCCCCACCAGATCCATTCCTATCCGTTCAAAAGGGACTTCTATAATGGGTAACGGTACCAACGGACTGCGAAAGTGGGTCAGGGGTGCGGTAAGCTGACACTCCGGGCAGGTTTCGCAGAACCGTTTTACCTCCCCAAAGACCCCGGGCCAATAGAACCTTTGCAATATTCGCTCCTGCGTTTTCTTGACCCCTAGGTGACCACTCATCAGGTGTTTATGAGCCAAGTCGAGGACCCGCCGGCGATAAGGCTGGGGCACCACCAACTGCTCTACCCCTACGCCCCGTATTTCATCTACCCGGTAGAGTAAATCCTGCTTAAGAGCGAAATGGGGGTATCTTACCTGGGCACCAGGCAGCTGTGCCACCCCGTCAACTACTGTCACCCGACTCCGGGCATGTATTAATGTAGGGTCCTGGAGTTGGGCTGTCCCAAACGTATCTGGGGACGCCTCCAACTCCGGGATGGGCTCGACCGTCTCAGCCTCTCCTGCCAATACCTCTAGGGGCGACCTATCAGGTTCACATCCTGTCCCTATCATGGGGACCCCTACGGCAGGCGTCCCGGATTCAGGATTGTAGGGCTCAGGTCCCGGACTGACCAATATCTGAGGGGACTTAGGAGGTCCCTTCCATAAAGTCCAAAAATAGGGCAGATCCCTTCCTAGGATCACATCATAGGGAAGAGTATTAATAAGTCCCACCTCATGTTGCACCTGACCGCAAGGTGCTGTGATGGTGACTATCCCCGTGGGATAGTCTCGGCGGTCCCCATGTATGCAAACCACCCCCACGGTACGTCCGGTGGCCTTTACTTTAGCCCTTAGGGTTGATCGCACAAGGGTCACTAAGCTTCCGGAATCCAACAAGCCTGTAACCGGACATCCATTCACCTGAATTTGGCACAAGTGGGGCTCAGTCTCTGGGTAGACCAGGTCAGCGGTACACACCACCTGAGCATACATTGAACCCCGCCGGGTAACCCCACAATCCATGGGCTCCGTGGTGAGTGGACACTGGGCTTCCATATGTCCCACCCGCTGGCACCGCCAACATCTAATAGGGAAGGACACCCCCTTGACGAGTTGTCGTTTAGGGTACATAGTTTTCCGGACCTCAGGGACGGAGGGTGCAGCTTCAGACGGGACGGTAGCGGTCTCCCGCACCGGTGTCAGCGGTGGGTCCTTGGCCCTAGGCTTGGAGGGGCCGAACCGCCGGGCGGTACGCAAAGTCTCAGTGTCCCGTATCAAGTCCTGCGTAGCCACATGCCGCTCTACCAGGGACACTAATTGGTCCAGGGTACTCGGGTCACCCTGTCCGACCCACCGTTGAACGGTGACGGGTAAAGTGCGCACAAAACGATCCTCTACTACCCTTTCCACCATTTGCGCCGGGCTCAGAGTGTCAGGCTGCAACCACTTTTTTACAAGATGTAACAAGTCATAGGCCTGGGAGCGTACGGGTTTGGCTTCCTCAAAGAACCACTGATTTACCCGCTGAGCCCGTACATAGGTATTCACCCCCAACCGAGCCAGTATTTCGGCTTTCAGGGTCACATAGTCAATGGCGTCCTCGGTACAGAGGTCCAGGTATGCTTTTTGGGGTTCCCCCGTCAGATAAGGTGACAATACCTCAGCCCACTGCGGGGTCGGCAGCTTTTCCCGCTCGGCCATCCGTTCAAACACCGCCAGGAACGCTTCCACATCATCACCCGGGGTCATCTTTTGCAACGCTTGTCTCACCGCTTTCCGGACGCTGCCGTCATCACCCGATCCCGGGGTTGTTGCTGCCGGTCCGGCACGGATCGACTTGGCCAGGAGAACCATCTGTTCTTGGTGCCTTTTTTCCTGCAATTGCAAGGCTTGCTGCTGACGTGCATTGGCCTGCTCCATCTGTTCTTGGTGCACTTGCAAGGATTGCTGCTGACGTGCATTGGCCTGATCCATCTGTTCTTGGAATTTTTTTTCCTGCATTTGCAAGGATTGGAGCAGGTGTGCATTGGTCTGTTGCTGATGTGCATTAGCCTGAGCCAAATGCTTTAGTATGTCCTCCATGGCGTCGCCGGGTTTGGGCTGTAGTATAGCCGCTCGAATCCAGGACATGTGCTACTGGGTCACCAGGAATGGATGCTACACCTCACCGGCTGTCATGCCCGCATTCTCCACCATATGTGAGGTAGCGTCGTCGGCTGCGCTGCAGAAGACACGGGATCCAGGCACCAAGGTTCACAGCACACGGTTTATTCCAAAGAAAAAGTCCACAATATTACATATGTGCCTTTCCGGCAGAGAACTCAGGGAGATGTGATCACCCCCTCACACCCGGCACACCTGCCCTTGTTCCTGAATCTATTTATCCCTCCCTTCAGCCTGTAGGGAAAACAGCATTAACCCTATAGTGGATTATCATGGAGTGAGCACAACCGGGGCGAGACATACCGGCCGTCATAGATAACCCCGGTCACAGTCTCACAGTATGTATATATATATATGTATGTATATATATATATATGTATGTATATATGTATGTATATATGTATGTATATATGTATGTATATATGTATGTATATATATATGTATGTATATATGTATATATATATGTATGTATATATGTATGTATATATGTATATATATATATGTATGTATATATGTATATATATATATGTATGTATATATGTATATATATATATGTATGTATATATGTATATATATATGTATGTATATATGTGTATATATATATGTATGTATATATATATGTATGTATATATATATATGTATATATATATATATATATATATATGTGTGTGTGCATGTATATATGTGTATGTATATATATATGTATATATATGCACATATATATGCACATATAATCACATATATGTATATATATATATGTATATGTATATATATGTGTATATATATATATATATAATATATATATATATATATATATATATATATATATATACATACACACACACACACATATATATATATATATATATATATATATATATATATATATATATATATATATATATATATATATATATATATATATATATACACACATATATATATATATATATACATACACATACATATATATATACATACATACATATATATATATATATATACATACATATATATATACATACATACATACATACACATATATACATATATATATATACATATACATATATATATATATATATACATATATATACATATATACATATATAAATCAAATCAAATCAAATCAAATCAAATAAGCTTTATTGGCAGGACCAAATACAAATTAGTTTTGCCAAAGCAAGTGTACATTAGGGCCTGGGGCTGTGGGGATGGTGGGTGGGGATTGTAGGAAGGATGGATGGGGCACATCCAGGGTGGGGACTGTGGGGGCACTTCTAGGATGGGGGCTATGGAAGTCCATGGCTTATGATGGGGCATATCCACGGTGGGGACTGTGGTAACGGTGGATGGGGCATATCCAGGGTGGGGATTGGGGGGCCACATCTGGGATGGGGGGCTATGGAAGTCCATGGCTTATCATAGTTCTCTTTCTCGAAGTCTATGACATTCGCTCACATACCGCGCTGCTATCTCCACTGCGCTCTCTTCTTCCCCCAGCAGGATATATATTTTCTCTTCCTCCTTCATGGAGCTGAAATCCGGGAAGAGATGGGAGAGTCTCCTGAAGTGAGTGTCCCTCACTGCTGAGTACTTGGTGCAGTGTAGCAGGAAGTGGGTTTCATCCTCCAGGGCCTCCAGGTCACAGTGTTGGCACAGTCTGTCCTCCCTTGGCTTGTAGCTCTGCTTGTGTCGACCGGATTCGATGGCTAGACTGTGGGCACTGAGTCTATATCGGCTCAGGGTCCTGCGGTCTCTGGGGTCCGGGATTTTCTCCAGATACGGGGCCAGTCTGTAGTCTCTCTGTAGACTCTGGTACGTGGTCAGTTTCTGTGAGGTGTTGATGTCGGTCCTCCAGTCACTGACATACCTCTCCTGGCCCTCGTCTACCATCTTCCTGATTCTGGTTCTTGTCAGGCTGCTGTGATTGGTTATTTTGTCCAGTTGGGTTTGGGAGAGCTGTGCCAGGGGTCCTGGTTCATCTGGCCCACGTATATGTATCAGAGCTTTGTGGTGATGGGAGCTTGGATTGCTACTCTGTAGGTGAGCCTGAAATGATAGTGACCTCTTCAGAGCTGCTAGGTGTAGAGGGAATCTGCCCAGCTCAGCTCGACAGGCGCTGTTGGAGGTGCTTCGATGGACCTGGAGAAGGTGCTTACAGAATTCCAGGTGGAATATTTCTGTTGGGCTGGAATCCCACCTTGACCAATCTGGGTAAGTGTGAGGGCCCCAGACTTCGCTGCCATACAGGAGGATTGGGGCAATGATGGAATCGAAGATTTTTAGCCAGACCCTCACTGGTGGCTTCAGATGATACAATTTCCTTCGGATGGCATAAAAGGTTTTGCAGGCCTTGTTTTTCAGGGTCTCTATGGCTTGTTTAAAGCTCCCTGACTGGTGAATTTCCAGGCCCAAGTAGGTGTATTTGTCTGTTCCTGTTAGAGTGCAGCCGTTTACGACAAATGAAGGATGCTGGTCAAATCTTCTTTTTCTCTTCTGGAACACCATGATGTTGGTTTTCTTTAGATTGATCGGTAGTGCCCATGTGGAGCTGAATTTCTCCAAAATTTGTAGGTTGTCTTGGAGACCTTTCTCGGTTGGTGACACCAGCAGTAGGTCATCTGCATAGAGCAAGAATTTCACCTGGGCGTCATGGAGTGTGAGACCTGGAGCAGGTGAAGATTCCAGAGCAGCAGCCAGCTCATTGATGTAAATATTGAAGAGCGTTGGACTTAGGCTGCAGCCCTGTCTGACTCCTCGGCTCTGCTGGAAATAAGCCGTTCTTCTACCGTTCAC
>NC_134361.1:198268661-198288661 GCF_048569485.1 Anomaloglossus baeobatrachus
CCTTTTTTCTCTATACCATATATATATGTATATATATATTGCACTGTAAGGTCGCTTCTTGGCTGTATACCCTATCTTGCTCTGAGGAGACGACAACATGTCATCCGCAAAACGCAAGGGTGCCAAGACACAGGCTGTAAGCGCTGCTTGTGCCGCTTGTGGGGCTGATCTACCGGCAGGTTACAATGACCCCCATTGTGTGCAATGTTCGGTCCCTGTGCCACTTCGTCAGCCGGAGTCTATGGTGGTAGTGGCCCAGGCAGAGTCGCCGGTGAACCCTGTCCCGGTGACGGGGACAGAGTTTGCAGTTTTTGCTGACAAGATGTCTGTCACTATGACAAAGATCCTAGAGACCTTGCAGGCCAGGCCAGTTACTCAGACCATGGACACTGCTGCGGCAACGTTCCCCGGTCCCCCTCAGTTGGAGTTAATCCGTGATTCAAGGGGGTCCCAGGCATCTCAGCCTGACGGCTCTGATTCAGATGACAGTCCCAGGCAGCCTAAGCGTGCTCGCTGGGAGAGACCCTCCACGTCATCACGCGGATCAGGGTCTCAGCGAGAAGAGTCTCTACATGATGAGACAGAGGAGGGTGATCAGGAGTCTAATCCTGAAACCGCTCTCAATCTGGATACTCCTGATGGTGACGCCATGGTAAATGACCTTATAGCGGCCATCAATAGTCTATTGGAAATTTCTCCCCCTGCCCCTTCTGCAGAGGAGGCAGCTGCACAGCAGGAGAAGTTCCATTTCAGGTATCCCAAGCGTAAACTGAGTACTTTTCTGGACCACGCTGACTTCAGAGAATCAGTCCAGAAACACCATGCTTACCCAGACAAGCGTTTCTCCAAACGTCTTAAGGATACACGTTATCCCTTTCCCCCTGACGTGGTCAAACGCTGGACCCAGTGTCCAAAGGTGGACCCCCCAATCTCCAGGCTTGCGGCTAGATCCATAGTTGCAGTGGAGGATGGGGCTTCACTTAAAGATGCCAATGACAGACAGATGGACCTTTGGTTGAAATCTGTCTATGAAGCTATCGGCGCGTCGTTTGCTCCAGCATTCGCGGCCGTGTGGGCACTCCAAGCTATTTCAGCTGGTCTGGCACAGGTGGACTCTATCATACGTCCAGCAGTGCCGCGAGTAGCGTCCCTAACCTCGCAAATGTCTGCGTTTGCGACTTACGCTATCAACGCTGTCCTGGACTCTACAAGCCGTACCTCAATGGCGTCTGCCAACTCTGTGGTTTTGCGCAGAGCCTTGTGGTTAAAGGAATGGAAAGCGGATTCTGCTTCCAAAAAATGTTTAACCAGCTTGCCACTATCTGTAGATAGACTGTTTGGTGAACAATTGGCTGAAATCATTAAACAATCCAAGGGTAAAGACTCCTCCTTACCCCAGCCCAGATCAAGCAAACCTCAACAGAGGAAGTGGCAGTCGAGGTTTCGGTCCTTTCGAGGCTCCGGCAAGACCCAATTCTCCTCGTCCAAAGGGACTCAGAAGGAGCAAAGGAGCTCAGATTCCTGGCGGGCTCACTCACGCCCCAAGAAAGCAACCGGAGGAACCGCTTCCAAGGCGGCTGCCTCATGACTTTCGGCCTCATCCCTCCGCATCCTCGGTCGGTGGCAGGCTCTCCCGCTTTTGCGACATTTGGCTGCCACAGGTCAAAGACCGGTGGGTAACAGACATTTTGTCTCACGGGTACAAGATAGAGTTCAGTTCTCGTCCTCCGCCTCGGTTCTTCAGAACCTCCCCACATCCCGACCGAGCAGATGCCCTTCTGCAGGCGGCGTGCTCACTAAAAGCAGAAGGAGTGGTGATCCCTGTTCCTCAGCAGGAACAAGGGCAAGGTTTTTACTCCAATCTCTTTGTGGTTCCAAAAAAGGACGGCTCGTTTCGTCCTGTTCTGGACCTAAAGCTGCTCAACAAGCATGTGAACGCCAGGCGGTTCCGGATGGAATCCCTCCGCTCCGTCATTGCCTCACTGTCTCAAGGAGATTTCCTTGCATCAATAGACATCAAAGATGCTTATCTCCACGTGCCGATTGCTACAGAGCACCAACGTTTTCTACGTTTCGTGATAGGAGACGACCATCTCCAGTTCGTAGCTCTGCCATTTGGTCTGGCGACAGCCCCACGGGTTTTCACCAAGGTCATGGCGGCAGTGGTAGCAGTCTTGCATTCTCAGGGACATTCGGTGATCCCTTATTTAGACGATCTACTTGTCAAAGCACCAAGAGGCATGCCAACACAGCCTGAATGTTGCGCTGGAGACTCTCCAGACTTTCGGGTGGATCATCAACTTTTCAAAGTCAAACCTGGCACCGACTCGATCACTAACGTATCTTGGCATGGAGTTTCATACTCTCTCAGCGATAGTGAAGCTTCCGCTGGACAAGCAGCGGTCACTACAGACAGGGGTGCAGTCTCTCCTTCAGGGTCAGTCGCACCCCTTAAGGCGCCTCATGCACTTCCTAGGGAAGATGGTGGCAGCAATGGAGGCAGTCCCGTTCGCGCAGTTTCATCTGCGCCCACTTCAATGGGACATTATCCGCCAATGGGACGGGAAGACAACTTCCCTAGACAGGAAAGTCTCCCTTTCTCAGACGGCCAAGGACTCTCTGCAATGGTGGCTTCTTCCCACCTCATTATCACAGGGAAGATCATTCCTGCCCCCATCCTGGGCAGTGGTCACGACAGACGCGAGTCTGTCAGGGTGGGGAGCAGTTTTTCTCCACCACAGGGCTCAAGGGACGTGGACTCAGCAGGAGTCCACCCTTCAGATCAATGTTCTGGAAATCAGGGCAGTGTATCTTGCCCTATTAGCCTTCCAGCAGTGGCTGGAAGGAAAGCAGATCCGAATTCAGTCGGACAACTCCACAGCGGTGGCATACATCAACCACCAAGGAGGGACACGCAGTCGGCAAGCCTTCCAGGAAGTCAGGCGGATTCTGATGTGGGTGGAGGAAAGAGCATCCACCATATCAGCAGTTCACATCCCGGGCGTAGAAAACTGGGAAGCAGACTTCCTCAGTCGCCAGGGCATGGACGCAGGGGAATGGTCCCTTCACCCGGACGTGTTTCAGGAAATCTGCCGCCGCTGGGGGGTGCCGGACGTCGACCTAATGGCGTCTCGGCACAACAACAAGGTCCCGACCTTCATAGCGCGGTCTCGCGATCAAAGAGCTCTGGTGGCAGACGCCTTAGTGCAAGATTGGTCGCAGTTCCGGCTCCCTTATGTGTTTCCACCTCTGGCACTCTTGCCCAGAGTGTTACGCAAGATCAGATCCGATTGCGGCCGCGTCATACTCGTCGCCCCAGACTGGCCGAGGAGGTCGTGGTACCCGGATCTGTGGCATCTCACGGTCGGCCAACCGTGGGCACTACCAGACCGTCCAGACTTACTGTCCCAAGGGCCGTTTTTCCATCGGAATTCTGCGGCCCTGAACCTGACTGTGTGGCCATTGAGTCCTGGATCCTAGCGTCTTCAGGAGTACCCCAAGGGGTCGTGGCCACCATGAGACAGGCTAGGAAGTCCACTTCTGCTAAGATCTACCACAGAACGTGGAAGATTTTCTTATCCTGGTGCTCTGCACAAGGAGTATCCCCCTGGCCATTCGCATTACCTGTCGTTCTTTCCTTCCTGCAATCTGGGTTGGAAAAGGGCTTGTCGCTCGGCTCCCTTAAAGGGCAAGTCTCGGCACTATCCGTGTTTTTTCAGAAGCGTCTAGCACGACTTTCTCAGGTGCGCACGTTCCTGCAGGGGGTTTGTCATATCGTACCTCCGTACAGGCGGCCGTTAGATCCGTGGGATCTAAACAAGGTCCTTGTTGCTCTCCAGAAGCCGCCCTTCGAGCGTCTGAGGGATGTGTCACTTTCTCGACTCTCACAGAAAGTGGCCTTTCTGGTAGCGGTCACGTCTCTTCGGAGAGTGTCTGAACTAGCAGCGCTGTCATCCAAAGCTCCTTTCCTGGTGTTCCACCAGGACAAGGTAGTGCTGCGCCCCATTCAGGAGTTTCTCCCTAAGGTGGTATCCTCTTTTCATCTTAATCAGGATATCTCTTTGCCTTCCTTTTATCCGCATGCAGTTCATCGGTATGAAAAGGATTTACATTTGTTGGATCTGGTGAGAGCACTCAGAATCTACATTTCCCGCACGGCGCCCCTGCGCCGCTCGGATGCACTCTTTGTCCTTGTCGCTGGTAAGCGCAAAGGGTCGCAGGCTTCCAAAGCCACCCTGGCTCGATGGATCAAAGAACCAATTCTTGAAGCCTACCGTTCTGCTGGGCTTCCGGTTCCATCAGGGCTGAAGGCCCATTCTACCAGAGCCGTGGGTGCGTCCTGGGCATTACAACACCAGGCTACGGCTCAACAGGTGTGCCAGGCAGCTACCTGGTCGAGTCTGCACACTTTCACCAAACATTATCAGGTGCATACCTATGCTTCGGCGGACGCCAGCCTAGGTAGAAGAGTCCTGCAGGCGGCAGTTGCCTCCCCGTAGGGGAGGGCTGTCTTTGCAGCTCTAACATGAGGTATTTCTTTACCCACCCAGGGACAGCTTTTGGACGTCCCAATCGTCTGGGTCTCCCAATGGAGCGCCGAAGAAGAAGGGAATTTTGTTACTTACCGTAAATTCCTTTTCTTCTAGCTCCTATTGGGAGACCCAGCACCCGCCCTGTTGTCCTTCGGGATTTTTGGTTGTTTTTCGGGTACACATGTTGTTCATGTTGAACGGTTTTCAGTTCTCCGATGTTACTTCGGAGTGAATTTGTTTAAACCAGTTATTGGCTTTCCTCCTTCTTGCTTTTGCACTAAAACTGGTGAGCCAGTGATCCCACTGGGGGTGTATAGCCAGAAGGGGAGGGGCCTTACACTTTTTAGTGTAATGCTTTGTGTGGCCTCCGGAGGCAGTACTATACACCCAATCGTCTGGGTCTCCCAATAGGAGCTAGAAGAAAAGGAATTTACGGTAAGTAACAAAATTCCCTTCTTTACAAATTTTCTTTTTTTCCATCTCTAAACAAACCCCCTCCCCCCCAAACTATACATGTTTGGTATGTGCGTAATCGTACTGACCTGGAGAATCATATTGTCAGGTCAGTTTTACCACATAGTGAACATGGTAATTAAAAAAAAAAAAAAAAAAAAATATGTGAAATTGTTTTTTTTCCTTTGACATTTCAACGCACTTGGAATATTTTTCCCGCATTCTAGTGCATCACGTGATAAAATGAATGGTGTCATTCAAAAGTACATCTCGTCCCACAAAAAATGAAGCCCTCGAACAGCTATGTGACCGGACAAATAAAAAAGGTTAGGGTAGAAGGGGAGATGAAAATGGAAACTTGTCCGGGTGTGAAGAGGTTAGGCGTTATGTAGAAAGAAGAGTTTGGCAGATATTCTTTAGCTGTGTTCGCAGTTACATCTTTGTTCCTCTACGTCTATAGAAAACTGTAGACCGACAAAACAAAAATTGTCTTTTATATTTTTTTTTTATATGTAATTTTAATTTTATGGTTTTCGCTAATTTGAAGTCAGTGTAGGAAATATTACTGCAGGTTCTTATCCTTTTGGGGTTATCTTTTGATATTCACAGTTCTTTCCAACAACACATTAAAAGGCTTATCCATCTCTAATCTCTTTTTTTTTTTCTCCCTTAATGGTAAATATGAAGCCTGTGAATAAAGAAAACTTATCTGAGCCATCACCGGGTTCATCTGCGGAAATGTCTACACTACGTTCGGATCTAGAAGAAAAGATCTTGTCCATCATGGAGAAAGCACATGCTGTTGATTGCAGATCCTCACATCTCCAAGGTAGGCCGAGAAATGTGTAACGGGTCATTTGACTTAAATGCATACTCATAGTATACAGTTAACAGTATGAGTCTTCAAGAGTAAAAGGATCCCATATGCAATCATTTGACCCACAGCTCTCTTTCACAAATACCCCATACATAGGAATGCTCGGCCAATTGGTATCGGGCTCTGTATAAGAGTTGCTGCCAGAGTCTTTTGGCAGAGGCTTATTTCCCAGAGAATAAGGGTGGATGCACATGATCAGGACACGCTGCATCCTGGACGCAGCATGCCCTCTCCTGCGGGACCACTAGTGCTTTCCGCAAGAGAATATCGGTCCGTACCCACGATAATAGTTCAGGTCGCTGCAGACTTTCGCTCTATTCTCCATGCAGAGAACCCTCGCGTCACCGCACTATAAATTGACATGTTCCGGCTTGGAAGGCCACACCGCATGTCGGTTTACTTTGCGGAGAAAAGAAGCACAGTATTTCTATAACTCCCATCCACTGTGCTTCTACTGTACAATGCAGCAATTTGGACACAGCAAAAACACACTGCATCCAAAACTCTATTACTGATCGTGAGCACGCAACCTAAAAGGATCAGACTCCAGAAATCTGATGTGCTGGATCTTTGTCTCCCCAATATCCTCTGTCAGAAGAGCGTCTGAAGGTCTTCATACGTAATTAGACTAATCTCGGCAGGTTCGTCCGTCTGTCTAATGTGTATGGATGCGCAGGCTGATTGGTGGCTGGGAAAGATATCGATCACGAGAGCGCCTATGTATGGGAAAGTCTGCTAAGATGGCCGTCAAACAAATGATCAGATGAAGCATTGTTTGGCTGCCAGTCATCTAATGTCTGTGGCCAGCTTTTGACTATCTCTTAATCCTGCTGATATCGGTGAGTTTGGCCATCTTTAGTCTAAGGGTCTCGTCACACGTAGCGACGTTCCAGCGATCCAACCTAGCAATCCTAGCAGGGATTGCTGGAGCGTCGCTACATGGTCGCTGGTGAGCTGTCAATCAGGCAGATCTCCAGAGCGATCAGAGACCAGCCACCAGCCACTAGCGACCTATGTAACGACGCTGTGCTTGGTAGCCAGGGTACACATCGGGTAACTAAGCAAAGCGCTTTGTATAGGTACCCGATGTGTACCCTGGCTACGTGTGCAGGGAGCCGGCGTCTGGGAGCCTGTAACCAGCGTACGCTGGTAACCATGGTACACATCGGGTAACTAAGCAAAGCGCTTTGTATAGGTACCCGATGTGTACCCTGGCTACATGTGCAGGGAGCCGGCGTCTGGGAGCCTGTAACCGGCGTACGCTGGTAACCATGGTACACATCGGGTAACTAAGCAAAGCGCTTTGTATAGGTACCCGATGTGTACCCTGGCTACGTGTGCAGGGAGCCGGCGTCTGGGAGCCTGTAACCAGCGTACGCTGGTAACCATGGTACACATCGGGTAACTAAGCAAAGCGCTTTGTATAGGTACCCGATGTGTACCCTGGCTACGTGTGCAGGGAGCCGGCGTCTGGGAGCCTGTAACCGGCGTACGCTGGTAACCATGGTACACATCGGGTAACTAAGCAAAGCGCTTTGTATAGGTACCCGATGTGTACCATGGTTACCAACATACCGCCGCTTTCAGGCTGTCAGACGCCGGCTCCCTGCACATTCAGATCGTTGGTCTACCGCTGTCAAACACGCCGATGCGTGCTGCACAGCGGAAAACCAACGAGCACAAAATAGTCCTGATCGTTTTGTAACGATCAGCGACCTTGCAGCAGGGGCCCGCTTGCTGCTGCCTGTCACACAGAGTGATATCGCTGGCGAGGTCGCTGATACGTTACAAAACCTGTGATGTTTCAGTGATCTCGCTAGCGATCTCGCTGTGTGTGACGGGGGCTTAATGTGAATGTGGACCTTTACAATGATAGTTGTTAAACACTTAAGAGAAACATTAGGGGGCTTTTACACTGGCTGATTATTGTGAATAAGCAGTCCTACTGTTATTCATGTATTCTTTTTAGAGCAGATATCGGTGATCTTTGTGACAGTCACTCAGTGCATCCAGGGATACCTTTCTGTTCTGTACAGTTCACTTTTCAGCAGACATTTTATCATCACAGATAGGATTACAATAAAAGAAAACATCTATATATATAACACAGTATCCTTTCCTTGTGATGATCTCTGCTCACCAGCTTTCCCGGTTATAGTCTCTGTCTCAGTTCACCCTTCTTCCCTGGTGATGGTTTCATTTCACCTCCTTCCCTGATGATGGTCTCATCTCACCTCCTTCCCTGGTGATGGTCTCATCTCACCTCCTTCCCTGATGATGGTCTCATCTCACCTCCTTCCCTGGTGATGGTCTCATCTCACCTCCTTCCCTGGTGATGGTCTCATCTCACCTCCTTCCCTGGTGATGGTCTCATCTCACCTCCTTCCCTGGTGATGGTCTCATCTCACCTCCTTCCCTGGTGATGGTCTCATCTCACCTCCTTCCCTGGTGATGGTCTCATCTCACCTCCTTCCCTGGTGATGGTTTCATCTCACCTCCTTCCCTGGTGATGGTTTCATCTCACCTCCTTCCCTGGTGATGGTTTCATCTCACCTCCTTCCCTGATGATGGTTTCATCTCACCTCCTTCCCTGGTGATGGTTTCATCTCACCTCCTTCCCCGGTGATGGTCTCATCTCACCTCCTTCCCTGGTGATGGTTTCATCTCACCTCCTTCCCTGATGATGGTCTCATCTCACCTCCTTCCCTGATGATGGTCTCATCTCACCTCTTTCCCTGATGATGGTCTCATCTCACCTCCTTCCCTGATGATGGTCTCATCTCACCTCCTTCCCTGGTGATGGTCTCATCTCACCTCCTTCCCTGGTGATGGTTTCATCTCACCTCCTTCCCTGATGATGGTCTCATCTCACCTCCTTCCCTGGTGATGGTCTCATCTCACCTCCTTCCCTGGTGATGGTTTCATCTCAACTCCTTCCCTGGTGATGGTTTCATCTCAACTCCTTCCCTGGTGATGGTCTCATCTCACCTCCTTCCCTGGTGATGGTTTCATCTCAACTCCTTCCCTGGTGATGGTCTCATCTCACCTCCTTCCCTGGTGATGTACTCCTCTCACTTCCTTCCCTGGAGATGGTCTCAGCTCACCTCCTTCCCTGGTGATGGTCTCAGCTCACCTCCTTTCCTGGTGATGTACTCCTCTCACTTCCTTCCCTGGAGATGGTCTCAGCTCAAATCCTTCCCTGGTGATGGTCTCTGCTTCCCTTGTGATGGTCTCATCTCACCTCCTTCCCTGATGATGGTCTCATCTCACCTCCTTCCCTGGTGATGGTCTCATCTCACCTCCTTCCCTGGTGATGGTCTCATCTCACCTCCTTCCCTGATGATGGTCTCAGCTCACCTCCTTCCTTTCCCTGTACAATGATCTCTGCACAGACACTCTCTTACAGCTGTCAATCAACCTTTCAAAGACTTATTTATGGTACATGTAACCGCAGCTTAGGCAAGGAGGTCACCCTATCGTCCTGTACAGAAAATACAATGTAATAAAATAATCTACCATCATAGTATAAAAATAGATATGAAAAATATGTATGTAGGTGATCCATTCCCTTTGTTATACATATGCATTTCTCATCCATGGATGCCCTCATAATAAGCATAAGGATCTCTGATGTCTGAGACCCAGTCACTGCAGACATCAGTTTTGCGCTCTTCACTGAGTCTTTTTCACTCCCAGATGTTGTATATAGAAACAGAAGAACGACAGTCTTAAGACTTATTAGGTCAGCTAGTTCTACATAAGTATGATGTGCTGTCTCGGCTAACAGCAACATCATGGCGTTGGCATGCAAATAATTCCAAAAATGTCCATATTTCTATCATTTATCCGAGAGACCTAGAGAAGTATGTGAAATTGTGTCTGTAAACTATGGATCTAATTCAATGAAGAAAAAAAAATTGGCTGTGAAGAACAGATGAATAGATTGATGGATACATGTATTATACATCCCCAATTCCCCAAAAAATTGGAAAACTTTCTTAAAATATAAAGAAATGAAAAATGGAATGATTAGAAAATTTCTTATAGTCCTATTTTATTCACTACAGAACATAGGACGCAGATCAGAAGGTGAAAATGTTTCCATTTTATGTGGGAAAAAAAGCAGCAACACATCTCAAGAATTCAGACAGTATTAACAAAAGGCTGGAAAAATAAGGGGTACTAATGAAAAACAGCTGGAAGGTCAATTTTCAGCCGAGTCACATGACTATATAAAAAGAGCATGTTAGAGAGGCAGAGTCTCATAAGCAAATATGGTCAGAGGTTCAACAATCTGTGAACAATTACCGTTTACACAAGTATAATCCGACCCTAGTATAAGCCGAGGCCCCTAATTTTGCCACAAAAAAACTGGAAAGACTTATTGACTCGATTTATAAGCCTAGGGTGGGAACTGCAGCAGCTACTGGTAAATGTCAAAAATAAAAATATATACAGTGGAACCTTGGTTAACGAGAACAATCCGTTTGTTAACCAAGTTACTCGTTCAGCAAAGCGAGATATCCCATAGGAAATCATTGCAATGCAGACAATTCGTTCCACAGCTTGTTAAATGTCCCATCCTGGTCCCCTATTGTGTCATTCCAAACACGTACAAGCACGCACAAACACACACAAACACACACGCACACACATGTTATGCTCACCTTACCTTCCGTTCCATCGCCGGCCTCCTGGATCTTGTAGTTCGCCGGTACAGGATGTGTATCGGGTAACCATCGCGATGAGGGAGGCACTTCCGCTGTCAGAGCGCTGATGTCAAAGGCAGGAGCCGATGGCCTCTGATTGGTCAGCGTGCGCTGCCTTAGAGTAGCAAAAGTTAGAAAAAGTTTGAGCAGCAAAAGTGGATTTTATTGAAGTACACAGGCAACAACTTCAATTAGTGTAAATATATAAGAAAAGACAGAAGTCTTTAAATTTGCCTAAATCTATCCATACATCCCATGATCAAAAGATAAACAAGAAAAAAGCTCTATGATGAACATAGAAATTTATTTGAACATAGAGTACATGGGATATAAAAGTACAGAGAAATATATCATGACCAGGAAAATGACACAAAAAGGTGAAAAACACCCCATGTGGGGCCACATGTCAAGACAACGTATATACTTGCTCCCTGATGAAGTGCTGAGTGAGAAAATCACATATACAAGTAAGAAAGCCGTTTGCAGCAAAGCAAGACAGTAACGCATGAGTATCACTACAGCACTGCACTTAAAGTGAGGGAGCTTACCAGGATAAAACACCTTGCATGTGGACACACATGGGGACAAGTACCAACACGTGTTTCGTGCGACTTCCTCAGGGGACCGCACAGTCCCCTGAGGAAGTCGCACGAAACACGTGTTGGGACTTGTCCCCATGTGTGTCCACATGCAAGGTGTTTTATCCTGGTAAGCTCCCTCACTTTAAGTGCAGTGCTGTAGTGATACTCATGCTTTAATGTCTTGCTTTGCTGCAAGCGGCTTTCTTGTATATGTGATTTTCTCACTCAACAGTTTATCAGGGAGCAAATATATACGTTGTCTTGACATGTGGCCCCACATGGGGTGTTTTTCACCTTTTTGTGTAATTTTCCTGGTCATGATATATTGTACAGTCAAGATCTTATACTAATATAAACCATTTGGCACATTATGAAACAAAAAATATGTCAAAGACCCCCAAGTGTGGAGCAGCGCTCTGCATCAGACAAAAATGGGACAACATTCCTCTCTAAAACTCCAGCAATCCGTCTCCTCACTTCCCAGACTGTTGCAAAAAGAAGTGGGAATGCTACACAATGGTAGACGCGGCTCGGGCCCAACTTTTTTGAGATTTGTTGCTGCCATTAATTTGTAAGTGAGTTAATTTTTTCAAAAAAAATGGAAAAATGTCCAACATCTTCTAATCTTTGCTCTGATGTGAATAAATTATGGCTAAAAGAGATTCCAAATCGTTGCATTTTTGTTTTCTCTACATTTTATAAAGAGTCCCAACTTTTTGGGAATCGGGGTTATAATTGGTTATAAGATCCATAAAGAGATCAATCAAGCCACTCTCTTAGGGGGCGGAGAACGCAAGACCCACAAAAGGTGCGCCTCCTATTCAACATAATGCCCACTACAAGTTCTTTGGGATTATGTGCATGCTCTTGGCTATGGTTTTACCCTTTCTAAATTTGACGGCCCTCTCATTATTTTATTTGATGAGCCGTCGCATTGTATTGACTTCTAGGTCACGTGGCCTCTCTTTTATTGGTGCCTCGATCTGGTTATGTGTCCCATACTTCCAAATAAGTTTAGGGAGCGTCTTTATTTATGATTTTGCCGCGTCTAGACGGCGCATTTGTGCCCTTGTTTCACAGGACACCAATCTACTTACCTTTATTTTCTTCTTTCGGTGAGCGGTTTACCAAATTTTTCTTGATTTGTATGCACATATCGTGTTTCCCCCGAAAATAAGACATGCTCTTATATTATTTTTTTGCTCCGAAAGATGCGCTAGGGCTTATTTTCAGGGGATGTCTTATATATTTCCATGAACAACAATCCACATTTATTCATGAACGAAAAAATCAACATTTATTCTCATATAATAATGTGATCCCATTCTGGAACATTAACATTTTGTGTTAAGGCCGCTTTACACGCTGCGATCTCACTAGCGTGCGTATCCGCCCCCATCGGTTGTGCGTCACAGGCAAATCGCTGCCCGTGGCGCACAACATCGCACGGACCCGTCACATGTACTTACCTTTCTAAGGGGGCGGTGCGTTCGGCGTCACAGCGATGTCACTAAGTGGCCGCCCAATCAAAGCGGAGGGGCGGAGATGAGCGGCCGGAACATGCTGCCCACCTCCTTCCTTCCTCATTGCAGGCAGGGCGCAGGTAAGGTGAGGTTCCTCGTTCCAGCGGTGTCACACATAGCGATGTTTGCTGCCTCAGGAACGACGAACAACATCGTACCTGCATAAGCAACGATAATTGGGAATAGGGGGGCATGTAAGCGATCACTGATTTTGAGCAATTTTACGACCTCTTCCGATCGCACGTAGGTGTCACACGCAACGACATCGCTAACGATGCCGGATGTGCGTCACGAATTCCGTGACTCCCAACGACATCGCTTTAGCGATGTCGATGCGTGTAAAGCCACCTTTACTCCTATTACTGGCTCAGATGCACATTTTCTTACCTGATCTGCTATTCTTATGGTGCAGAACCAGTCCTATAGTGGTGGGTACATAGGCTTAAATTACCTACTTAAATTTATTACTCTATATGTGCTGCTAAGTTAATACCAAAAGAAAGCAGAGTTGGAACAATTAGAGTTGGCAAGTGAATGGGCTCTCACATACAGATCTGCGTCACTGTCCGATCCCCCTGCGTTCTTCAGCTGTTGGTTCCTTCTGGTGACTGGAAGCAGTATCACTCGGGTGGAGTGATACTGGTACCCAATCTGTTTGTGAGAGCTGCCGTGCAATGCAGCTGGAACGGTGAGGGACCTGACAGTGACACAGATCTCTGTGTGAGAGCCCATCCACCATCGGCACCTGCAAACTGTAATTGTTTAGGGTCTGGTGAGTGCGATTTTCCTTTTCTTTTTTATTTGGGGGGGGGGGGTTTATCACCAATGACACTACTTTATGTACACATCTCCTATAATAAAATGGCCCCAATTTATTAAAACTGGCATGGTGCAGGCCAGTCTAAGGGGTACTTTGCACGCTGCGACATTGCTAGCCGATACTTGCGATGCCGAGCGCGATAGCACCCGCCCCCATCGCACATGCGATATTGTGTGATAGCTGCTGTAGCGAACATTATCGCTACGGCAGCTTTACATGCACTTACCTGTCCTGCGACGTCGCTCTGGCCGGCGACCCACCTCCTTCTTAAGGGGGCGGGTCGTGCGGCGTCATAGCGACGGCAGACGGCCAATAGAAGCAGAGGGGCGGAGATGAGGGGGACGTAAACATCCCGCCCACCTCCTTCCTTCCGCATAGCCGGTGGACGCAGGTAAGGAGATGTTCCTCGCTCCTGCGGCTTCACACACAGCGATGTGTGGTGCCGCAGGAGCGAGGAACAACATCGTATCTGCGGACGCACCGACATTATGAAAATGAACAACGTGACACAGATCACCGATTTTGGAATGTTTCACGCTCGTTCATCTTCTCTACTTGGCTTTACACGTTGTGACATCGTTACCGGATGTGCGACACTTTCGATGTGACCCTGACGATATCGCAGGTGCGATGTCGCAACGTGCAAAGTACCCCTAAATGATGGACTTGGAAGAGTAAAATGCTAATTTTAATCCTAATTCATCTGTGGAGTTTAGTTTTCTATATACGAGATCGATCAGATAGGTGTAAGATAGGTGGATGATGGATAACTAGATATCACATATGGTCACGTACGATTATAAAACCTCAAGAAACTCTGTTCTGGATGAACCTGCGGGGTCTCTGGCCGTACGTCTTGGCTGTGTGTGTGGAATGCCGGGATGACTGTGGCGGTCTTTAGTCAGACCTCTTACTATAAACACATGCACCGAGCCTCCCCTCCCCGGTGCGGGTGCGAGGTTAACATATCCTTTTCAACACGCTTCCTTATGAGGAGAAGAATTCCTTTACAATGCCTTACTCAGAATAATCCTCCAGAAATCCTCGGCAGGATGACCCAGTAAGGATTGAGGAACGAGGCTGCCGTAATTTGTAAAAATCACCTTCCTCTTCTCTTCCCCACCCCTTCTGTTCTCCACTACTTTTGATAATGTTATGGTTACTGTGCAAGGAACTCAAAACCAGCACAGGGGGTTAAAGCCCCATCACCGCAGTTTTAAGGCTTTTTGCCCCATCACCGCAGTTTTAAGGCTTTTTGCCCCATCACCGCAGTTTTAAGGCTTTTTGCCCCATCACCGCAGTTTTAAGGCTTTTTGCCCCATCACCGCAGTTTTAAGGCTTTTTATTTTATTCTTTAGGATTCTTTTATTCTCTTAGGCAAAAAACAGACAATTTAGGGGATAAAAGTTGTTTTTGAAAGTGAAAATTGTCTTTACAATCCGAAATGATGTAGGGGGGTTTTATTATGTGATGTCTTAATAAAAGAAAACTTGCAGCGAATGCATTTCTTTCTATGTTTAAAATAAGGCCAGAATAAAGCTGATCATACGGAATATGTATTCCGACATATATATATATATATATATATACATACACACATACACACACACATATATATATATATATATATATATATATATATATACACATATACATATATCATCTATATATATATATATATATATATATATACATATATACATATATATATATATACACATACATATATATACATATATCATCTATATGTGTATATATATATATATATATATATATAAAAATCTGATCATGTATGTATGTGTGCATATATATATATATATGTGTGTGTGTGTGTGTGTGTGTGTGTGTGTGTGTATATATATATATATATATATATATATATAATATGTATATATATTGGGACAGTGACAGAATCTTTGTGATTTCAGCTCTGTAGGCCACTATTTGGCTATGTACACACATGACCTTTTTTGGATTTTTTTTTCATGCGTTTTTCTATGCATTTTTGCTTGCTAATTTTAATCAATAAAATCAAGGAAAAAGCATCCCAGCAATGGCTATGAGAATCCTAGCTTGCTGTGCACATGCTTCTATTTTCCTTGCAAATTTTGTTGCCGAAAAAAGAAGTAGCGTGTCAATTGTTCCTGCATTTTTTTCTTCTGCGTTTCTATAATCTACTACTGGGGATTATATCGCAGCACTTTGCCTGACGTGATGACACCGGGTTACTGAGCTATGGAGAGTCTCACGCACCATGCTGTAGTCCCAGTGTGTGAGGCTCTCCATAGCTCAGTAACCCGGTGTCATTATGGTGACGACCCATGGTTACCGTAGCAGCGATCGGGTCACTCTGATTGCATTACAGGAACCCGATCGCCAGGGAGAGGTAAGCGATTCCTCTTTCTGCCTCCTGAATGGTGCGATCACACTGACCACAGCACTTAGGGTGTTAAACTGCCGGGAACGGCGCATGGACCGCTTTGGGAAGTGAGAGCTGGGTCCCGGCTGTAACATCAGCTGTAGACCCGGCGGAGATCGTGGGGGTACAGCGCTTGAACCCCCGCGATCATCATGACTAAAAAAGGAGGAAAAAAAATGCATATCAAAAGACAGGCAAATGCAATAAATAAAAGTGTGTTTTTTTTCTGCCAAAATGTTTTTTTATTGTGCAGAAAAGAAGCGCATAAAAAAGCAATGTGGGCGCACAGCCTTTTTTATTTAAAATGAAACAACTGAGATGCAATTATAGTGGAGACTTTCAGGTGTAATTAAAGGGGTCGAACGAAAGTATCCTGTGAAACATTTAGGAATTGCAACAATTTTCCTAGAAAGTGTCTCCATAACAGAGGCTCAAAAGTAATTGGACAAGGTAACTTTACTATAAATAAAATGTTCATCTTGAATAGTTTGTGGACTAAATCCTTTGCAGGGAGTGAGTGGATGAAGTCTGGAAGCCATGGACGTCACCAAACGCTGGGTTTCCTCCTTTGTGATGCTTTGACGGCCTTTACTGCAGCAGACTTCAGTTATTGCTTGTTTGTGGGTCTTTTTACCTTAAAGGGTTATTGCCATCTCCAAGATCCCATCCTATTTATTAGGTTTAATAATAATGATAATAATATTAGCAAATATCTCCAATTAGAAATGTAGTATAGTTCTCCTGATGTAGCCATGTCTCTTACCTCGTGTGCAGGGCATTGCAGGACCTCAGGTATCCATGGTTATGACCACGAGCAACTAGGTGTCACTATATGTGTGGTCGCAATCATGGATATTGAAGATCCTGCAATGCCCTGCACATGAGGTAAGTGACATAATAGATCAGAAGAACTATACTACATTTCTAATTGGAGGTATTTGCTAATATTATTACACCTATTACATATTGAGATAGGATCTTGGAGATGGAACTAAAGGCCCAGTCACACACAATGACTTACCAGCGATCCCGACAACGATACGACCTAAGGATCGCTGGGAGGTCACTGGTGAGATGTCACACATTCAGACCTTACCAACGACGCAGTAACGATGAGCGACCTGTATAACGATCTCGGCGGTTGTTGGGACCCTGTTAGGAGGTCATAAGTAGGCGTCAAACACAGCAATACGTCCTGCCCAGCAGGACATCGCCTTTGAAGAAAATGGTCCGGACCATTCGGCAACGACTAGCCATCTCACAGCAGGGGCCTGATTGCTGGTAGGTGTCACACACAACAAGATCGCTGGCGAGATCATTGTTACGTCACAGAAACTGTGACTCAGCAACGATCTTGTTAGCGATCTCGTTGTGTGTGACGGGGCCTTAACCCCTCAAGATTTGTCTTAAAGGGAACCAGCCACCAGGTTTTTGCTCTGTAAAGTAAAGGTAGTGCCATAATGGCGTTACGGTGCTGATTAAAATGATACCTTTAGCTGATAAATCCGAGTCTTGATTGCAGAGTAATCTTTGTCCAAACATGACGTCATTAGTGCAGTGGCTTGAGCATCAGGGCGGGACTTTGTGGGTCGGGTCTTGAGTATAATGATTCCTCCCCTAGCTTCCTGCCTCCCCTCTGTTTCAATTTCTCCCCTTTGCTGCCGCGATTAGCACTATGGTCCATGCGCAGTACTATTTT
This sequence comes from Anomaloglossus baeobatrachus, assembly GCF_048569485.1. NCBI lineage: Eukaryota > Metazoa > Chordata > Amphibia > Anura > Aromobatidae > Anomaloglossus > Anomaloglossus baeobatrachus. The sequence continues at coordinate 198,286,275 of NC_134361.1, forward strand.
CAAGTTTTCGCTAACAGCCCGCTGATAATGTTGGGTAATAACCTGGTAATCTGCGCATGCGCCACCACTCATATGCAGCACAGTGTCTTCAATAAAATGGTGCCAGAGATCGTGGTACACACATGCGCAGATTCCAGCGCCATTTTATTGAAGACACTGCAAGCCAAATATGAATGGCGGCGGTGCATGCGCAGATTACTCAACATTCTGGGGGGGGTGTTAGGGAATCTTTAGTAGTAGATAGGCATTTGTGTTGAAGGCCTTCATCCATTAAACAGGGTTAAAAATACCCTAAGTCTCAGATATTTAAATGCCGGAGCCATACATAGCAATGTTATTGATAAATTAGTCCCTTGATGTGAGGTGCAGAAGACAAGGCCAAAGCCTCTCGGTAGGTTTCACTATGAATATACCGTACTTTTTATTATTTTATTTTTTTTACTGTGCAACCTAGTACTATAGACATATGCCATACACATGATGAGGATAATTTATTCATATTTTTTTTATGTCTTTGCCTTTCCTTGTTAGCTGGAGCTGAGCTTCTCTGGAAGGAGAGCATGGAGCTGAGGAATGAATGTAAATCTTTATCCAAAGAAGCAGCTGAGCTATTATCCATATTCAACAAGCAGAGAGCTGTACACAGGTACGACCGACATCTGCACACCAATATACATGCAAAATCTAATACTGTAGCCGAAGCACATAAGACGTTAATGCAAAATATAACATACCATTTGCTTCATATTCATTGGCCTACATTGGACAGTGTGCAGTCTTCTGTACACACATAAGCAGGACACTGACCAAAATCCTTTTTAGCTGAACAAGGCCATAAAGTAACAAAAAAGTTGCGCTGCACTTAAAAAAACAACATGTCAAGTTGCAAAAAAATCACTTTCTATGGAAGAAAAGATGAAAAATGATTTGTAGATAGCAGACTGGATGGGGACTCCTGAGCTGACCCTCAACCCAGAGGTACACTAGATGGTAGTGAGGTCTGAGCCCCCAGCGTGTCCCTGACTCCTGTCCAGGCCCTGGTGTAACTCCCTCCACACCCACCACCCAAGGGATGGATCGAGACAGAAGTCACAGCCCCACAAACAGACACACAAAAAGGGGGTGCAATCCAACTGAAGCAAAACATTACCAAACACACATGGGATCACTCAAACAGTACACAGGAGGTAAATAAAAAGAGGAAGACCGTTACAAACGAGCGGGTAACTTTCACACACAATGCAACAGACAGCAGCTCAAACACAACCTTCACCCTCCCAGCCAAGCTCCAGAATGAATTCTGAATAGCCGGCGCCCTCTGTTGGGAGCAGAGGGTATTTATCCAGGTTTGGAGTGGTTATCAGCGGATACACCTGAGAAGAGGTAATGAGTTTGCTATTACCTTTTCTCATTGATGATTTCCATTACACTAAAGATGTTTCGAATATCATTTATTTGCCAATAATATACAAAAAATGGTTGTTTTGTCCAAAACCGCAAGAAGTATATAAACAGTTTCAACGACTCTGTTGTCTCCAACTTTTTGCCACTTAGTACCTTATCAGCCCCCTGATGTTTCAGGGGTTAATATCTGCAGTCTTTGTACTCTGCAGTTTGGGGGTACAATCCCACCAGGGTAACATCTGCGTGGAACTTCTGTAAGATATTTTGGCAGCTGCAACGTCAATTGGATTTAGCTGTCACTGTCTGAACAGTTCTGCCATTTATTGTGATTTCACTTATTAATTAGTGCCCTGTGTATTACACCCTGATAGGGACAAATTGTCCAAAAGTGGTAAAAGAAGCACAGATGTATCTCAGGCAGGGCCTCTTACAAACAAAGCTCCAATGTACATGTGGAAGTTTATTACTCAAGACATTCTGAACGTCCGCTTGTAACAGGCGGTGCGTTTCAAAGTGCTAATTTCGGCCCGGCAATGAACAAAATAATGGTGATACAGTAGAACCTCGGTTTACAACTAACCCGGTTAGTGAGTATTTCGCTATACAAGCAAAGCTTGCTGTAAATTTGCAACTCCGTTTACGAGCAAGCTTTGCTGTACGAGCAAATCCTCACCGCACACACTTCCGTTTCCGTACTTTCACCGCGCTCTGACCCGCTCTTGCAGTCCACACAAACACACAGAAACACACACAAGCACGCACACACACACAGATTATGCTCACCTTACTTTCCGTTCCCTCGCCGGCCTCCTGGTTCTTGTAGTTCGCCGGTACAGAATGTGTATCAGGTAACCATCGCGACGATGGAGGAACTTCTGCTGTCAGCCGCTACTCAAAGGCAGCGCGCTGACCAATCAGAGGCAAGCGGCTCCTGCCTTTGACGTCAGCGCTCTGGCAGTGGAAGCTCCGGCATCAGTCGTGAT
>NC_134361.1:198291161-198298661 GCF_048569485.1 Anomaloglossus baeobatrachus
TCAAGATATTTGGATAGAACATAAAATATATTTATTGGAATACAACTTTAGAACACAAAAAACTGTAATAAATTGTAAATATGTAATACACTATGTAATATACAGTAGATTACAAATATATCTTGTGTGTGTGTATATACACTGTATATATATATATTATATATATTACATATTTACAATTTATTAGTTTTTTTGTGTTCTAAAGTTGTATTCCAATAAATATTTTATGTTCTATCCAAATATCTTGATTATTGTATCATAAAAACAATTAAATGTCTGATGTTCACATTGTACTACAATAAATTTTTCACTTAAATATAAGCATTATACTAAATGTTATTATTTAGTAAAATATTCAGCACATTCTGCATTGCACTCCTGTCCCCAATTTATTATATATTTTAGGAGTCGGAGTCGGTGCATTTTATACCGACTCCGACTCCGACTCCACCAAAATGAGCTCCGACTCCGACTCCGACTCCACGACTCCGACTCCGACTCCACAGCCCTGGTGTGTGTGTGTGTTGGGGTGGGTGTTGGTGTCTGTGTGTGTTGGTGTGTGTGTGTATTGGTGTGTGTGTGTGTTGGTGTGTGTGTGTGTTGGTGTGGGTGTTGGTGTGTGTGTTGGGGTGGGTGTTGGTGTGTGTGTGTTGGGGTGGGTGTTGGTGTGTGTGTGTTGGTGTGTGTGTTTTGGGGTGGGTGGTGTGTGTGTGGGTGTTGGTGTGTGTGTGTGTGTGTGTGTGTGTGTGTTGGTGTCTGTGTGTTGGTGTGTGTGTATTGGTGTGTGTGTGTTGGTGTGTGTGTGTGTGTTGGGGTGGGTGTTGGTGTGTGTGTGTTGGGGTGGGTGTTGGTGTGTGTGTGTGTGTGTTGGGGTGTGTGTGTTGGAGTGGGGGTGTGTTGGGGTGGGTGTTGGTGTGTGTGTGTGTTGGTGTGTGTGTTGGTGTGGGTGTTGATGTGTGTGTGTGTTGGAGTGGGGGTGTGTTGGGGTGGGTGTTGGTGTGTGTGTGTGTGTGTGTGTATTGGTGTGTGTGTGTGTTGGTGTGTGTGTTGGTGTGTGTGTGTTGGTGTTGGTGTGTGTGTGTTGGGGTGGGTGTTGGTGTGTGTGTGTTGGGGTGGGTGTTGGTGTGTGTTGGGGTGGGTGTGTGTGTGTTGGTGTGAGTGTGTTGGGGTGGGTGTGTTGGAGTGGGGGTGTGTTGGGGTGGGTGTTGGTGTGTGTTTGTGGAATGGCACAATAGGGAACCAGTATGGGACATTGCACAAGTTATGAAACGAATTGTTTGACCTTGCATTATTTCCTATGGGAAATCTTGCTTTGCTAGACGAGTAACTTGGTTTACTAGCACACTCCCAGAACGGGCTATGCTCGTAAACCAAGGTTCCACTGTATAACGATTGCTGATACAACAGTTCTGTCCCCATGCAATATCGTGTTATTAGCAGCGCATCACCTGCTTACACGGTGCAAAGTGCAGCCCACAATGGTGATTTTTTTGCACCAGCGATTCCCTAATTCAGAAAGCATTTTGCTCCTTTGGATAATCAGGTGGACCATCGGGACCACTCAACTAAATGCACCATACACTGTTGACAAAAGCACTTTTGCAAAAAAAATCTGTCTTGTTCTTCCCGTCACATAACTTTTCATCCTTTTTATATTGAATTTCCTTTTAATTATCAATTTCTTCCCTGAACAGGCAACCGCGGAGACCAACCTCACAGAGGACAATGGCTGTAGGGAGTCTCGTAACCACTACTGACACTAAACCAAGCGATAAAGAAACACTAAGTTTAAATCGTAAGAATGATTCCAGACATCTTAACAAGGTAAAATATATTTTCTCGTGTTTCACAGCAATTCACGTGCAAAATCGTATTCCAGCTCCGTACAAACCTCATGTTGTAAGAAGCTTTCATACAGCACCCATGCACTTCTGTACGCCTGTTACACCTCTATGCCTCCAATTTTATACAAGGCATGATCCTTTGGATATTGGATTAAAGATCTATTCTTACATAAAAGTTAGCTTCTGGGGAAAGTACACTGACGAGCAAAAGGGTAACAATGTTTTGAGCTTCAGACTCCATATCTCACCATCCTCTACAGCATTGAGCGTGCGACAACCTTCATTTTATAGACAATCATCTTTACTATCTCATACATACATTTAATTTGCATCTATTTAGCATATGATTAGTTATGCAGGTTCTTGTCATCTCACTGCATTGTTATTGTTTTGCTACTAAATATTTAAATTTACTTTTTTGTTATTTTGTTAGTATTTTGTAAATCCACCTTTTGGCTTTCACCCATCCTCCGTTTCCCTGCTTCTGGGCTCTCGATGAGATTCAAGCATGTTTCATCCAAAATCTGCTCTCAGGTCTCTTCTACATGTTCCCAATGTTGGTGTACACTGGTCGGCTCTCTTGGGGATGTATGCAGCCTTTTCTTCACCTCTACCTACAAGTGTTGGTTTGGGTTGAGGTCTGGAGACTGTGGGAACAATCCAGCTCCTCTACTTCATTGTCATTGACCCATTTCTTCCCCAATCTCGCCGGATGCTTCGGGTTGTTCTCCTGCTGGAACACTAAACACTATGTCGTCCTTTTCATACTCATAGTCCTTGAGTGTACGAAGTAACTCATCTTATAGGACACTCACATATAGCTCAGCATTGAGACCACCATCAATCCTGGTCAAGTATCCAACGCCTTTGGCTGTGAAACAAACCCATATTATCAGGCTTCCTCCACCAAACTTGACATTTCCTTCAATTTCTGGATCCGTTCGCCCCTTTTCTTCTTCTAGACCCATTTACCTCCATCAGAGCCGTCTAAGGACTTTTGTCTCATCGCTCCAAATCGCCCATTTCCAATCTTCTAATAACCACTTTTCGGATTTTTTGCAAACTCGAGCCAACGCTTCTTATGATGATATTGAAGTTGGGTATTCACCTTTTTTTCGGGCCACTATTCCAGACTTGTGTAACGTGCGTCGCCTGGTGCTTGAATTGACATCTGTGATCTCACTATTATGGAGCATACGAGCTTCTTCCACTGCCGGGTTTGTTGCCCCAGAACTGATAGACCTTGTGATGAGCCGACTTATTGCCTTCGATATTTCGCCTGGACGTCACTGTGACGACATGGACTCTCATGGGTTAAAGTTTCTTAAAATTCAGCCAGACAGGTTGATAGATTGTTTATAGTCGGGGGATAAGTCCCTCATTGTTTTTACAAGACTCATGTAATTGTGTTGGCCACTGAAAGTCAGACGTATTGTTTCTCCAGACTCTTCCATTAAGCATTGTATTGTAGTTGTGTATTGCTAAGGTAATTACCTTAGTAGCCATTGTCTAGTCGGTGACTTCCAGACTACATGTATACCCTCAGTCTTTCTGTAGACATCATTTGGATGAACATTGTCCATGCAGCTTGAGATTCATCCAATGGGAGAGGCGATCTTGTCCAACCAATCGATGAGGACGCAGTGTATCCAAGTGGAAGGCTGTGGCTATAAAAGGGATTTCCTTAAGCCATCAGGTTGATGAAGGTTGATGGATGCTGATGGATCCAGTCTAAGCTCTTTGGAGCTGACTAGAGGATCAGGATATCTTATGGCTTCAATCTAGGGACTCCGGTTCCGGTCAGAGACCATATCCACAGCCTAGTGATTTCGACTCCGGCTGCCAGGGTTGTAACATCATACCAGGACTACCTAAGGAGGACACTCAGGTTGGGACGGTTCAGTCCCCTGTTACAGACTTTGCAGACCTCAGACAGCTTCCTAAATCTGGCATTATTCCTTTCTCGGTGGGTGCCCGCCAAAAGCGGGGTGCTGCTGGATTGGAGTAAATAGCCCTGGAAGCTCTGAGGCATGGACATTCTAAATCCCTGGTGAGCCAGCGGAAGGGTGAGACTCTGTTGCCTGTTACATTTGTGTTTTGCTGGTTATGTGTTATGTGCCGTTAATTGTTTGGGGATCCAATAAAGTCTAATTATTGTGGTTCCCTCACCCTGTGTTGTCTGAGTAGTGTTGCGCCCACGGTTGAGGAGGCCTGCGTTCAGTTGGGATGAGCCCTGAGCCACGCTGTCTTTCTAAAGGCGGCGGGTTTTAGTGGACGAGAGCACCCACTGAGCCCCGTGTCTCCACAGTCACCTCTTGGCTTTTGAATGAATGGACGGACTTCATTTCTTATTCTTCCATCTGTCATGGCCTCACATGATGCAGTTTGGCAATTTTCTTGGCTGAGAGACCGATATCGATGAGCTGGATGATATGGTTTCTTTTTTCTTTGGAAATCTAATTCATGGCTGCTCCTCGAATGAAACCAGTGACGTTGTGTGAATCAACCTAATAACACACTGAACTATTAGGGAATATGAGAACAGATTGTAATTTGTAGTGCACAGGAAGAAAAAGATTTTTCCACCACCAGAAGCAGAACAATAACAATAACGTGACATGACGAGAATCTGTATAACTAATCAAATGCTAAATAGCTGCAAGTCACATTTCTGTATGAGATAGCCAAGATGATTGTCTATAAAATGAAGGTCGTCTCTTACTGAAAGCTGTAGAGCAGGGGTCAGGAACCTTTTTGGCTAAGAGAGCCGTAAACGCCACATATTTTGAAATATAATTCCGCGAGAGCCGTACAATATGTTTAAAGGGCCATTGACAGATCAATCGCTCCAATGTTCACTTAGTACAGCAAGGAATGCTCCTCCCTGCTGTATAAAGCCACAACTGGACTGAAACAATGGTAATTAGCAGTAAAAAAATCAAATAAATAACTTACATTGTGATCTTGCGATGCATGACATCAGTCCAGCAGTCTGGCTTCTTCTTTTTCCTGCGCATGACTGGAAGCTGGCATTCTTCCCACCTGATGTTGAGAGAATGCCCGCTTTGAGGCATTCGCAGAAGAAAGAAGCTGGAATATTGGACATGTCACACAACGCATTGTCAGTTATGTCAATTATCTATTTTATTATTTTACAGCGAATTATTGTTTAGGTCCAGCGGTGGCTTAGTGCAGCAGAGAGGAACACTCCTTTGTGTAACAATTGCTCCAGCGGTCACTTAGATCTGTCAGTGGCCCAGACACCCTGCTTCCCATACAGCCTGCACCCCCCATATCACACACACACACTGCTCCCCATATCCCACACACACACACTGCTCCCCATACAGCCTGCACCCCCCATATCCCACACACTACACCCCCATATGTCGCATACCCTGCTCCCCATACAGCCTGCACCCCCATATCACACACACTACACCCCCATATCTCACACACCCTGCTTCCCATACAGCCTACACCCCCATATCTCTCTCACCCTGCTTCCCATACAGCCTGCACCCCCCATATCACACACACACACACACTGCTCCCCATACGGCAGGCACCCCCCATATCCCACACACACACACACACACACACACACACACTGCTTCCCATACATCCTGCACCCCCCAGATCTCACACACTACACCCCCATATGTCACATACCCTGCTTCCCATACAGCCTGCACCCCCCATATCACACACAATACACCCCCATATCTCACACACCCTGCTCACATATCTCACCCTGCCTGTACCCCAACTTACCCCTCTCAAACACTCTGCACCCCTTCACATGCTTCTGTCACAGTCTGCAGCCCTCATATGCCCCTCACCCTGCAGCCCCTCACCCTCATGTCCCCTCTTTTCTTATTACCAGTCATGTGTCCATTGTCTCCTTCAGGATTCAGTATCTTGCTTTCTGCCCGGCATCCTGTGTCTCCTCCCACACAGTCACATGGGCGTGACGTCATCGCAGGTCCTGCAGGATGGAGATTCCGTCTGATGTGCAGGTCAGGAGCACTCCTGCAGCTCAGACACGGCTGGTGGCCTCTCCAGGTCAGGGGCCCCTCTACTGACACTGGGCTCCCCTGACTCACAGTTCGGCCACTACACAGCAGCACTACACATAGACGCAGAGCGGCTGCCGGGCCCCTATGTGTACTAGTGCCGCTGTGTAGTGGCCGGCCTGTGAGTCAGGGGAGCCCAGTGTCAGTAGAGGGGCGGCTCACTTCTCGTTCCCCCGCTGATCCGGTCTCCTCGGCGGATCGTCCATTGCTGTCGCTCGCTGACCTCTCAGCAGGCGCGCAGTGATGACGTCACCGCGCTCGCTGCAGAGCTGTCAGAAGAACGCCGACAGTCACAGCGGGGAGAATGATAAGAGAGAGCGCGCGCCGCTCACTCTCTCATCATTGCTCTCACTTGTATCGGCACCTGCGATGCCGATGCAATTGAAAGCTCGATCCTCGGCGGGGGGCGGTGACAGCGCGGCCACCGGGGCACCCTGAGTAGCGGTGCGCCACTCCTGCCACCGCGAGTGGGCCCCCCCGGCAGCTGACCGGGTTTGCCGGGTGCTGGCGCCGGCCCTGATCCTTCCCATAGACAGGTAGGAGCCCTGTCTGCGAGCCAGATACGGCCATCAAAAGAGCCATATCTGGCTCGCGAGCCATAGGTTCCCGACCCCTGCTGTAGAGGATGGTGAGATATGGAGCCTGATGGTCAAAACATTGTTACCCTTTTGCTTGTCATTGTATATGATATAGCACAGTTCCGACCACCATACAGCACCGCACATGTAATTATACAGAAATATGGATACAATAACATCTTGTTTAGTTGATTACAAAGCATGATGTTCACCAGACGGAGCATGAAGGTCATGATAGCTAATGATAACAAAGTAGTAAATCAGTTATCCATATTAAACGGTTCTAGATGGGTCGCCGATATGTGAATTTATCCTAATAACCCCTTTTGGAGTTGAAAATTCTTCCTGTTAAAATGTATTAATTGGCCACTAGTTCACTTTGCTTTCCTCCTGTAGAAAAATAGTTTTGAACTAAACGGATATATCACTATATTCTAACTTTTCTATGTTTCTGTGATGGGGTGGGAAACACAGGATGCTCCACGTTGACAGAATTATGACTAAATCCAGTAAGAAGGAAATGCCGGCAGTGGAAAACCCATCATATAGTTTACAGTTGCTCTTAATAACTCCAAAAACGTTCTGCAGGCTTGACGCATGAATTTTAGCAGCAATAAGGTCTCCTGCTAGGATCGGTGGTCGCCTACGGTCCCTGAGAATGAAGGAACCACAGATCTGGTGTAAGGCTTTGTGGCTGTTTCCCTGATAGACACTTCCCTGTACTGGCGACCACACGTCTCCCCGAGCATTTAAAGGGGCTGCACTACAGTTATCCTTAAAAATATTGAAGGAAATATGGTTCTACTCTACTGCTGTGGCTTCTTGGTAGTGGTCCCTGAGGTCAGATTCCAACCCCCCCCCCTATAAATGTCCTTACTGATATAAGATGGGAAAACCTTAATCACCACATTATAACTATATTTTTAGAAACCATACAATTTTATATCATACATTTTCGTCACCGCATAGTTAATTAGTGTAGTCCATGGATTAGTCAAATGT
>NC_134361.1:198654379-198674379 GCF_048569485.1 Anomaloglossus baeobatrachus
GCCTGTCGTGATCAGTCCCTCTCTCTCCCCCTCTCCCTCCCTCTCCACCTCCCTCCCTCCCTCTCCACTCTCCCCCGCCTGAGAGCTGCAGACACTCGTAACCAAGGTAAATATCGGGTAACCGCGGTCTTAGTTACCCGATGTTTATCTTGGTTACGTGTGCAGGCAGCCAGCTCCTAGCAGCTGCAGACGCTCGTAACCAAGGTAAATATCGGGTAACCGCGGTCTTAATTACCTGATGTTTATCTTGGTTACATGTGCAGGCAGCCGGCTCCTAGCAGCTGCAGACGCTCGTAACCAAGGTAAATATCGGGTAATCGCGGCCTTAGTTACCCGATGTTTACGTTGGTTACGTGTGCAGGCAGCCGGCTCCTAGCAGCTGCAGACACTCGTAACCAAGGTAAATATCGGGTAACCGTGGTCTTAGTTACCCGATGTTTATCTTGGTTACGTGTGCAGGCAGCCGGCTTCTAGCAGCTGCAGACGCTTGTAACCAAGGTAAATATCGGGTAATCGCGGCCTTAGTTACCCGATGTTTACGTTGGTTACGTGTGCAGGCAGCCGGCTCCTAGCAGCTGCAGACACTCGTAACCAAGGTAAATATCGGGTAACCGTGGTCTTAGTTACCCGATGTTTATCTTGGTTACGTGTGCAGGCAGCCGGCTTCTAGCAGCTGCAGACGCTTGTAACCAAGGTAAATATCGGGTAATCGCGGCCTTAGTTACCCGATGTTTACGTTGGTTACGTGTGCAGGCAGCCGGCTCCTAGCAGCTGCAGATGCTCGTAACCAATGTAAATATCGGGTATCCAAGCAAGTTACCCGATGTTTACCTTGGTTACGAGCCTCCACAGCTGTTAGATGCCGGCTCCCAGTCTTTCACGTTCAGTTCCCCTCACTCTTGATCACATGACTCCAATGCCTGCCCATAAACTTAAAGTGACAGGATCCTGCAAAATAACACATGCGTTTGCATGCGTTTTTTTGCTGTAAAAGCAGGATCCGCTTTTGCAGCAAAACAACGTTCATGACGCATGTTAAAAAAACGTAGTGTGAAAGCAGCCTAACCCACATAAGGATAGCTACTTCTACAAATATAGCACTAGTTTCACTAGTGAGAAAAAGAAAGAGAACTTTAAAAAAACGGAATTGATGAATCCGAGCGGAAGGTTTTTACGTCATCCCCTTCCTTTCATTCCAAAAAGTGACAGCAGCCGTTTTGCCGCAAAACATCACAAATAAAGACTTAATCCACAATGAGACAATAAATATTCAGCTGCAAAAATAAACCGTTTTGATCTTTGAGCCCAGTGCTGAGTTTCCGCATAATTCCGATTTTCTAGAAGTGAATATCCTTTATCCTCTTTTTTTTTTTTACTGTACAACAAAACGGCGTCTTCAGCCGGAGGGTCGAGGACACGACACTCACCATTGCCAGGATCATAATAAAGCCTCTGGAGTTGAAGAAGATGTATCTGTGAACCTCCGGGATGAGAGCGGGGATCTGGAGGGAGTCTTTACACTGCTCCACTGGGACCTGGAGTGAAAAATAAGGAAATTACTGATAACATTGAATGTGATCCGGAAAATCGCTGAAACATAACACTGCACGTGGCCTGTACCCCCACGTATGAATGGGTGGACACCCTTAATCACACTTTAAAGAATTTTCTGGGGACAATATGGTTTATTTTTTAACCTAAAAGCATGTATTTGGGGCCAAAAATCACTTTTGAATTGACAATTTTGCACGGTTTAGCTTTCACAGGCTTTAACTTTGATGGACAATGGTCAGAAATGATCTGAAAAGAGCTTAGAAAAAATAAATAAAAGTTACAAACCCCCAGTGAGATCATCATTGCGAGCTCACTGATGGATTCTCAGTTAACTCATTCTGCGGCCGGCGACAAGGAGGCCATAAACGGTGCAAAATGTTACATGAAACAATTGCAAACATGATTTGGAGCACAAATGAAATGCATATAAATAAAAAATAAAAACTGGCCACAAAAGGTGGACAACTAATCTCCTATACTAGGGAAAAAAACAACAAACAAACAAGGAATAACTGATAGCAAAAAAATAAAAGAGAAGATATAGTATTTTGCCATCTTGTCTGATGTGTGCAGATGGAGCAAGTGACACGCCCAACTCCAGGGCCGGGGGTACTCGGAATCGGGCCGGACTAGTCCGGGGACATCAGCGGTGGCGAGGACTAGTCCGGGGATGTCAGCGGTGGCGGGGACTAGTCCGGGGATGTTAGCGGTGGCGAGGACTAGTCCGGGGATGTCAGCGGTGGCGGGGACTTGTCCGGGGATGTCAGCGGTGGCGGGGACTAGTCCGGGGATGTTAGCGGTGGCGAGGACTAGTCCGGGGACGTCAGCGGTGGCGAGGACTAGTCCGGGGATGTCAGCGGTGGCGGGGACTAGTCCGGGGATATCAGCGGTGGCGGGGACTAGTCCAGGGATGTCAGCGGTGGCGGGGACTAGTCCGGGGATGTCAGCGGTGGCGGGGACTAGTCCGGGGATGTCAGCGGTGGCGGGGACTAGTCCAGGGATGTCAGCGGTGGCGGGGACTAGTCCGAGGATGTCAGCGGTGACGGGGACTAGTCCGGAGATGTCAGCGGTGGTGGGGACTAGTCCAGGGATGTCAGCGGTGGCGGGGACTAGTCCGGGGATGTCAGCGGTGGCTGGGACTAGTCCGGGGATGTCAGCGGTGACGGGGACTAGTCCGGGGATGTCAGCGGTGGCGGGGACTAGTCCGGGGATGTCAGCGGTGGCGGGGACTAGTCCGGGGATATCAGCGGTGGCGGGGACTAGTCCGGGGATGTCAGCGGTGGCGGGGACTGGTCCGGGGATGTCAGCGGTGGCAGGGACTAGTCCGAGGATGTCAGCGGTGGCGGGGACTAGTCAGGGGATGTCAGCGGTGACGGGGTCCGGCACCGTGACCCTGGCAGTGTCTTTTAAATAATAAAGGGGATGATGATGGGAGCTGTATTTTCAGAGATTTTATCCTGTTTGTGACGCCAAATTAACATGCCAGCCCCAGGGCCTTAGGCGATACTCGGAACCGGGCCGGACTAGTCCGGGGATGTCAGCAGTGGCGGGGCCTGGTTCCGAGTACCCCCGACCCTGGAGTTCGGCGTGTCATTTTGGGGTCACGATCATCCTAATAGACTTTCTTAACCGTCACCCCCATCCTCCACCTCCAACTACCACCCTCATCCTCCATTCCTGCCTCCCGTCCGCCGCCATCTTTCCCTTCCTGTACGCATAGCGGCAACGGAATCGGGCCAAGCCACCCTGTGACGACGCAGAGGATCTGCACCCCCAACCAGGCTATGAGTAGGTTAAAACACTTGCCCCGTGGGGCGCTACACAAGCAGCAAAGAATATAACACATCATCTAATAAAGTCTCTGTGTACCTGGACCCCACAATCCTGCAGCCTCCGGAGACATTGCTCGGCTTGCTCAGCTCTTGATGTATAGGGCAGGACGGTCAATAATCTGCCATTGTACAGACCTGCAAATAAGTGGATTGTTAAAGTTGAGAAGCACAAAAAAAATATATCCTCATTCAGCAATTCTAGAAACAGGTTAGTAAGACATTGACTGTTACACTGATTGTAATGGAAAACACGTCAAAAAAGGGTTAATTGATCGCCGCATTTATTAAAGGGGTTATCGGGTCACAAACACATTTACATAGTAAAGAAATAGACTATATTTAAAGGGAATCTGTCACCAAGTTTTTGCTACCTCATCTGAGAGCAGCATAATGTAGAGGTTGAGGCCCTGATTCCAGCGGTGTCACTTACTAGGCTGGGTTTTGCAGTTTCAATTAAATCAGTGTTTTATCAACAGGAGATAATCACTACTAGACTAGATGTCTCTCATGCCTCCTAGTCCTGCTGCTCTGTGCAACCCCACCCACACCACTGCTTAGTAGCTTTCAGTGTGTAACCCCGCCCACACCACTGGTTAATAGCTTTCAGTGTGTAACCCCGCCCACACCACTGGTTAATAGCTTTGTGTGTAACCCCGCCCACACCACTGGTTAGTAGCTTTCAGTGTGTAACCCCGCCCACACCACTGGTTAATAGCTTTCAGTGTGTAACCCGCCCACACCACTGGTTAGTAGCTTTCAGTGTGGAACCCCGCCCACACCACTGGTTAATAGCTTTCAGTGTGTAACCCCGCCCACACCACTGGTTAGTAGCTTTCAGTGTGTAACCCCGCTCACACCACTGGTTAGTAGCTTTCAGTGTGTAACCCCGCTCACACCACTGGTTAGTAGCTTTCATTGTGTAACCCCGCTCACACCATTGGTTAGTACCTTTCAGCCTGTAACCCCGCCCTCACCAGTGGTTAGTAGCTTTCAGTGTGTATCCCCGCCCACACCACTGATTAGTACCTTTCAGTCTGTAACCCTGCCCTCACCAGTGGTTAGTAGCTTTCAGTGTGTATCCCCACCCACACCACTGATTAGTACCTTTCAGTCTGTAACCCTGCCCTCACCAGTGGTTAGTAGCTTTCAGTGCGTAACCCTGCCCACACCACTGATTAGTACCTTTCAGTCTGTAACCCCGCCTTCACCAGTGGTTAGTACCTTTCAGTGTGTATCCCCGCCCACACCACTGGTTAGTACCTTTCAATGGGTAACCCTGCCCACACCACTGGTAAGTAGCTTTCAGTGTGTATCCGCGCCCACACCACTGGTTAGTAGCTTTCAATGTGTAACCTGCTCACACCATTGATTAGTAGCTTTCAGTGTGTATCCCTGCCCACACCACTAGTTAGTAGCTTTCAGTGTGTAACCCCACCTATACCACTGGTTAGTAGCTTTCAGTGTATAACCCCGCCCACACCACTGATTAGCAGCTTTCTGTGTACACTGTGCATATTTAGAAAGCTGCTAATTAGTGGTGGGGGTGGGGTTATGCAGAGCTCATGATTATAGAGGGCTATATGGTAACAAGTTAGTTAGTTCTTTAGTTACAATCAGATCTAGAGCCCGCAGCCCAGTAAGTGACACATGGCTGGAATCAGGGTCTCAGCCCCTACATTATGTGGCAATAGTCTGGTGAGAGATTTCCTGTAAATTCATATTATATTTTCCCCTATGTAGACAAAACACATGCCGCAAATGGGACAAAAAAAACAACCCGCTAAGGGGGCTTCCACCAATGGTCCCTTTACTTTCCAACAACTTGATAGATAATGTGATATATGGACAATCTGCAGATCATGTATATTGTCTCACTGAACAGTCGTCTACCCATCTGGACTACTTGGTTCCTCGGCCATTAACGAGCAAGGATTATCTAGAAAATTAAGTATAACGAGGCCGATCAGTGTAAACAATGGCTTAGTAAAGTCCCCAGCAATCCAAGGAGTTTAATTCTCTGCGACCAGTGGCATCAATGACTGCCAAAAGCCAGAATTTATGTTGCGGGAAGTATTGATTTTCTTACTCTCCGGCAGTCAGTTATGTTATGAAGAATGACAGCGGGCCGGGGATCTGTCGTCGTACACACACATCGCATCCCTCACCTGAATGTAAAGTGACCACCGGCTCTGGGTCGTCAATTCTAGGACCTTGGCCCCCGTCAGTTCTAGTCATCGTACCATTAGTTGAGGCGGATAGTTGAGGCTGTTGGTCTCAGTACAGCTCTAATGCTTTGAGGGTCATTCCTGCTCGGAGAGGTGATCTGTCGTGGCAGAGGTCAGACATTAGTATTTCCAGGAGATTGATGTACGCTACACAATTCACCCAACATATAGAGCTTTTTTTCCTGTTGGCCTCATCACACCATGGTTCACCTAATGGCATTTGACGGCTATTTCCCCAAATGCATTTATGTAATATTACAGTAGCAGAATAGTGAATTCCTACTTATCCACCATAAAGCCATGCATATAGATACTTAAAGGTATTTTCAAGCGCTGTCAGGAAACTCATCAACACTGGCTCTCATGAGGTACACCCTTATAAAGGAAATACAAAATTTACCTCTGCTGCAGAGGATAAGTTCATCAGAGTTTCCAGCATCAGAAACCTCAAATTGAATTCACCCTCCTGCACTCTGCTATCGTGTGCATGAGGCCCAGTGGCGCTATACATATGGCTATCTTTCCACCATGCCACCCCCAAAACTAAGACCTTCAACTCAAGCTGTTATGATACATTGCCATAACCTCACATCAACTGTGGGATTCTCTCTAGGTAAGATGTTCCCTTAGATAACCTTGGATATTACGATAATGATAACAAAGAGCTGTCACGCACTCATTTTTCCTTTCCCTTCTGATTAAGCCCAATAGCTTTTAAAGAGAATGTGTCACCAGGATTTGCCTTCTAATCTGAGAGTGACATGATGTAGGGACAGAGATACTGATTTTACTTACTGTCACAGTTTTGTCATCAGGAGATTACCCTTAGGAAACCTACGGCCAGGTAGTCTTCCACATTCATGAGCTCTGTATAACCCCACCACTGATTGGCAGCTTTCTGTCTATGCACAGTGTTCACAGAAGGTTGCCAATCATTGTTGTGGGTGGGGTTATACAGGCATCGGCATTCAGAGATCTGCTAGATCTGCAGCAGAGAAAACAGGGATTTTCTTCAAACTGCTCAGTAAGTGACCCATCACTGTAATCAGGGTCTCTGTCTCTACATCATGCTGCTCTCAGATGGGGGCGAGAAGGGGTTAGGCTACAAAAATCCCACTAACTTTTTGTTTTGAGGACAAGACCAATTAACGACACATCTTAGAGGCTTGACAGCCAAGTAGAAGTCATAGCGTTATTAATATAAGACTCCATCTTGCTTCAAAGCTCAACTTGTCCATATCAAGAGCAAAGGCGGAGACGGCACATCTACTGATACTAGCGATCATGTATACATACAAGAGCCCAGGCCGCTCTGTATTAAGTAAAGAACACCTTTATAATACTCACCTAGGGGGCGGTCCGGTCCGATGGGTGTCGCTGCTCTCGGCTTTGGCGCCGCCTCTATCTTGTGCAGTCACTGTCCTTCTGCCCAGCCCCGTGTGGAGGACACGTCCTGCATCATTCACACAGAGGCAGCCATTGCGCCCCTCCGCCTTCAGATTAAAGCACTGTAATGCGCAGGCATGAGGCAAGGTCAAAGGCCACCTGCGCATGCGCACTACAATACATTGATCTGTGTTTTTGGTCACCGCAACATTACAATAAAATGCAATAAGAGGCGATCAAAACATTACATCTACATCAAAATGGTAGCAGTAACAATTTCAGCTCAGGGCACAGAAACAAGCCCCTCATAGCCCCGTATCCTGAAAACTGAAAACATTACGGTTCTCAAAAAATGGAGACAAAAGCAAAAAAAAAATTCTTGTAAATTTAGAAAAAAAACAAAACAAAAAAACACTACTTAAATAAAAAAAAAAAAAGCTATACATATTTGGTATCTACCAACTCGTACAGATCTGAGGAATCACAGTGCCAGGTCAGTTTTACCATATAGTGAACATGGTAAATTAAAACCCCCCAAAAACCAATTGCAGAACTGAGCTTTTTAACAAATTCATCGCATTTGGGTTTTTTTCCCCAGTTTCCAGTACACTATATGGTAAAATGAATGGTGTCATTCAAAAGTACAACTCATCCTGCAACAAAAAGGCCTCATATTGACGGAAAGATAAGAAGGCTATGGCTCTTGGAAGAAGGGGAAGATAAAACGGAAATAATAAAAAAGACCATGTCATGAAAGCTAAAGGGCTTCTGCATGAAAAACTGTTTTTAATTGCCCTAAGAAAAGAGAACCTCCATGTAAACAGAAATACTGTATTTTTCGGACCATAAGACGCACTTTTTTCCCCCCAAATGTTGAGGGAAAGTGGGGGGGTGCGTCTTATAGTCTGAATGTAGGGCTGCAGTAGCACCTGCCGTAACCACGTGGGCCCGCTCATTACATATGCACGCCGATCCTCCCGCCCATCTCTCAGCGCTGAAGCCGGCGCTGACAGGAGGGCGGGATGATGAGCGGGGGGTGCGCGCGTAATTAACAGCCGGCCATGATCACCCCTGGCAACTACAGCATGGAGTGATCATGCTCGGCTGTATTCACTGCCCCCCGCGCATCATCATCAGCGCATGGAGTAGTGAATCAGTACACTGTACTAACCATTCCCCTGCAACACCACAATGTCCTCCTGTCTGCCGGCCGCGCTGTGTGGAGACTAGCGGTGCTCACAGGGATGACGTCATCACTGTGCGCACGTGTCCACACAGCCGCGGCCGGCAGACACGAGGACATCGTGGTGTTGCAGGGATCATGGCCGGCTCCACACAGCAATGCTGGCATAGACAGGAGGAGGAGTGATGCTGCGTGGAGTGAGGAAAGGGGAGTATAAATGGGTTTGGTTTTTTGGGGGTTTTTTTTGTGTGTGTGCCAAAGGATGCAGGACATATAGCAGGATGAGGGCATATAGCAGGATGATGGTATATGAGCAGGATGGGGGTATATGAGCAGGATGATGGCATATGAGCAGGATGATGGCGTATATAGCAGGATGATGGCGTATATAGCAGGATGATGGCGTATATAGCAGGATGATGGCGTATATAGCAGGATGATGGCGTATATAGCAGGATGGAGGTATATAGCAGGATGATGGCATATGAGCAGGATGATGGCATATAGCAGGATGATGGCGTATATAGCAGGATAATGGCGTATATAGCAGGATGGGGGTATATAGCAGGATGATGGCATATATAGCAGGATGATGGCGTATATAGCAGGATGATGGCGTATATAGCAGGATGATGGCGTATATAGCAGGATGATGGCGTATATAGCAGGATGATGGCGTATATAGCAGGATGATGGCGTATATAGCAGGATGATGGCGTATATAGCAGGATGGAGGCATATGAGCAGGATGATGGCATATAGCAGGATGATGGCATATAGCAGGATGATGGCGTATATAGCAGGATAATGGCGTATATAGCAGGATGGGGGTATATAGCAGGATGATGGCATATATAGCAGGATGATGGCGTATATAGCAGGATGATGGCGTATATAGCAGGATGATGGCGTATATAGCAGGATGATGGCGTATATAGCAGGATGATGGCGTATATAGCAGGATGGAGGTATATAGCAGGATGATGGCATATGAGCAGGATGATGGCATATAGCAGGATGATGGCGTATATAGCAGGATAATGGCGTATATAGCAGGATGGGGGTATATAGCAGGATGATGGCATATGAGCAGGATGATGGCATATAGCAGGATGATGGCGTATATAGCAGGATGGGGGTATATAGCAGGTTGCGGCCATATACCAGGATGAGATATATAGCAGGATGGGAGCACATACCAGAATGGCAGTATATAGCAAGATGGGGCTATACCAGGATGAGGGACATATATATATATATATATATATATATATATATATATATACACAAGGCAGGAGGATCATTACCAGGATGGGGTACCTTAGTAGAGAACTAGGGGACATTACCCCCATAATAGTGTCAGCAGCAGATCCTCGACCCATAAGTGTCATGACCACATTTTTTGCTTAAAATTTTATTTTCCTATTTTCCTTCTCTAAAACCAGGGTGCGTCTTATAGTCCGAAAAATACGGTATATAAAATCTCTGTTACCCAGTGTCGGACTGTGGTGCCAAGGCCCAACTACATACATTGATTCGGGGGGCCCACTCTACAACTACATGCGAATATTACATTACACTTATTCTCAAATATGCCTGTGCTGCTATCCAATATATAAAGCTGAGTGTATGTATGTATGTGTATGTGTGTATGTCCGCTAAAAGAATCCGCACCGTCACATTTCCAAACACAACATTTTGCACAGGGAATGTCATAGACTATGTTTGGAGAGGAAAACTTAACCCCACACTTTACAGTTATTCACCAAAAAAACTGCTTACAATAAAGTCTATGGAGCTGGAAACTACAGGTCAAGAATAGGAGCTGTGATTGGTTGCTATAGGCAGCAAAGGACATTGTTGGTATAAGAAGCTTATGTGGGAGGTAATATGATTTCGATGGTGACGCGGATAGAGAGACACAGAGAGAGAGAGACAGACAGATACTGATAGTGAGACAGACAACGAGAGACAAACAGAGAGAGAAACAGAGAGATAGAGACAGACAGAGAGAGAAAGAGACTGATAGTGAGACAGATGAGAGACAGACAGAGAGAGAAACAAAGAGACAGACAGAGAGACAGAGATATAGACAGAGAGAGACAGAAACAGAGAGACAGACAGAGATAGACAGAGATAAAGACAGAGAGAGACTGATAGTGATACAGATGAGAGACAGACAGAGAGAGAAACAAAGAGACAGACAGAGAGACAGAGAGAGATACAGAGAGAGACAGAAACAGAGAGACAGACAGAGATAGACAGAGATAAAGACAGAGAGAGACTGATAGTGATACAGATGAGAGACAGACAGAGAGAGAAACAAAGAGACAGACAGAGATAGACAGAGATAGATACAGAGAGAGACAGAAACAGAGAGACAGACAGAGATAGACAGAGATAAAGACAGAGAGAGACTGATAGTGACACAGATGAGAGACAGACAGAGAGAGAAACAAAGAGACAGACAGAGATAGACAGAGATATAGACAGAGAGAGACTGATAGTGAGATAGAGACGGAGACAGACAGGGAGACAAACAGAGAGACAAACAGAGAGACAGAGATAGACAGAGATATAGACAGAGAGAGACTGTTAGTGATACAGATGAGAGACAGACAGACAGAGAGAGAGAGAGAAACAGAGAGACAGACAGAGATAGACAGAGATATAGACAGAGAGAGACTGATAGTGAGATAGAGATGGAGACAGACAGGGAGACAAACAGAGAGAAAGACTGATAGAAACAGCGACACACAGAGAGGGAGACAGACAGACAGCGAAGCCACTTATAAGAAGTGGCCGTCACCAGTCCTGCAGAGGGGTGCACCAGGAAATTTACCTGTACTCCTGTGAGCCAATAAAAGCCGTCTCTTGTTAACCTCCAGTGACAAAGATCAGCACTTGGGGACCATGTGTTATTCTGGTCTCAGAGTTAATGTTGGGGACTTAAAAAAAAAAACAAAAAAAAAAAAAACAAAAAAAAATTAGAAATGTTAATAAAATAAACAATGCGATATATATAATATATATATATATATTTACCTATATATATATCTATATATATCTATATATATCTATATCTATACATACATTATATACATATTGTGTGTATATATATATATATATAATCTATTTGTATATATATATATATATATATATATATACACAGTACGTGTGTATATATATATATATATATATATATATATATATATTAAACGGCTTGTAAGTATGGAAAATAAAAGTGAAAAGCCTATTGCACGCCGGTAAACTGAAGCAAGGGCAAGTTGTAAAATAGAGAGCGTCTATGGAGAGAAAGGGTTAAATGTTTAGCACCGTTTACATTGCCTGTATGCTGGGAGTTGTAGTGTCGCAAATCAGCAAGCGATAACTTGTAAGGAGAGGGTTAAGCTTCGGCTTTAGAGGCTTGTGTGACTCCAGCACTTACATCAGCCTTCTGCGCCTTCATCCAACCTGTAATTAGGAGGGGACGGTGCGGCCTGAGCCATTAGTGGAGGCATTGTGTACGTGATCAGTCACAAGACAGGAAGCGCACTTGTCCTGCCATTCTGTATGTAGACACACAGTGGTAATACTCCTTCATGCAGGAGTCTTCCTGCTTTTACTTTCTATAGCCACTATGCAGGTCTCCTCCTCTTCTATGACCCCTCACTTCCTGCACCTTCGCTCTGCTCCCTCCCTTTGCTGACGTCGTCCTTAGGTGGCCATGTTCTGCCAGTAATGAGCAGGTACCGGCCTGACCCAACATATAATTGGGATATGACTTGGCAACAAAGGATCTCGGGCGACAGCAGGAGAGAATTAAAGTGCTGAAACGTGGTAAATTCTGCTGGTGATTCATTACTGTCGACGCTGGTAGCAATTCAGCGCCTGGCTAAAAATAAAATAGTGCCGACACTTTATAAATAAACTACACCGTAAATATACATACCGCTCTGAAATACATTTTGCAATTATGCTAATTTGGAATAAAAAATAACATTTTTTTTTTACATTTTTTTAACAAGTTTCATAGTTTCATCCATTTTACCAACTCACAACTGGCGGGGGAAAAAAAAATTCCGTCTATAGCATTGATCCTATGGATTAATTTTGTGTCATGCCAACACGTCATGCTGAAAGGCTTTGTACACCTTTTGGGATCCATTTTTTACCCCTTAGGTAATGTATGTGGGATTAAATTATGTATTTGGGATTAAAAATAATTTTCGTCAATGGGTATCCATCAAAAATTTTGCACCGTATGGCTTTTATAGCTTCATTCTTATCCGGCACATTCGTTTTTTTTATCATGAATCAGCTGAGAGGAGCTCAGAAAAGAGTTAGGTTAGACTAAGAGAACCAGCTCACTCATGGACTCCCAGTTAACTCATTCTGCAGTGCAACACAGAGGCTATAGAAATCAAACGGTGCCGAATTCTTAATTCATCCCAATTGGAAAAATTAATTTTAGGCCAAAATACATCCATTTAAGTAAAGAATTTTTTTTCAAACTATCCCCTTTAAGTCACCATAACTTGTACTTCCATAAATCCTATTGATCAGAGAAGGTCAAGGCTGCATATCATTATAAATTGGACCGATACTTTCTAGGAATTTGGAATATTTTGCATTTAATAAGCATTTTCTGGTCTAAATATAACCGCTGACGCAAAATAATCATTCACATACATAAGCGGATCGTATTCTGTGTGTAATTACATTATGAACGCCATTTGTTCCGGTCACGCATGTATAAACAAGTCGTCGTCGTGCAGATTAATGGCCGGATTTATTACAAAGCCTCTTCTGTATAAAGCTTAATAAGCGATAACCTGTCATTTACACCGCACGTGAATTCTAGAAATGGAGCAACGTATAGAATGAGACAGAAGAGACCTTGGAGGGACAAAAGACGACCAGGATTGGCCATATGTAGGGGATCCGGACATTAATTTTCAATCTTTTTATCATCCAGGTTCTTTGAAGGGATAGATGCAAGCGAGGTTACCCGAATGAAGTACAGAGACTATTCGCTGCAGAGACACCTTGATGAAGAGAGCACTGGAGAAAGATCTGCCAAATTCATTAAGGTTTGAGTCTCGGTGAATCGGGGCCCGCTGTCTCTAGCCTCCGTTTCAGCTGGATGTGCATCCAAGGGCACACATCCAGCTGAAATGCATCGCAGTGCAGAGACCTGTTGTGTCCCTTGCACTGCGATACAAGCTGCCGACTGTTTGGCCGGCAGCTGACATCGGCGTCCATTTGACTGAGGCCAGCGCATGACAGGGATGTCATGCATCACTGTAGCAGGGGTGCCGATGTCAGCTGCTGGCCACTGCGGGCTGTCTACACAGGAGGACACTGTGCGACATGGGAACCGGGAAGGGTGAATACAATGGTTTTTTTTATATATTTGCCATAAGAAATATGACTGAGACATATTTACCAGCATGGGGACATATACCAGGAGGGGGATCTGTATACCAGGAGGAGACATATAAACTAAGAGGGGCCCAGGATGGGGACATGTATGCCAGGAGGGGGGCAGGTATACCGGGATGGGGACAGAATGAGGCCATATATACATTGAGGGGGCCATTCACCAGGATGGAAACATATATACCAGGATGGGGGCATATATACCAGGATGGGGGACATATTTACCAGAATGGGGACATAAACCAGGAGGGGCACAAATATATACCAGGAGGGACCCAGGAGGAGGACAAATAAACCAGGAGGAGGATCTGTATTCCAGGATGGGACATATAAACCAAGAGGGGCCCAGGATGAGGACATGTATGCTAGGAGGGGGACAGGTATACCGGGATGGGGACAGGATGAGGCCATATATACGAGGGGGCCATTTACCAGGATGGGAACATATCTATCAGGATGGGGGCATATATACCAGGATGGGGGACATATTTACCAGAACAGAGACATATACTACGGTAGGAGGGGCACAAATATATACCAGGAGGGACCCAGGAGGAGGACAAATAAACCAGGAGGAGGATCTGTATTCCAGGATGGGACATATAAACCAAGAGGGGCCCAGGATGAGGACATGTATGCTAGGAGGGGGACAGGTATACCGGGATGGGGACAGGATGAGGCCATATATACGAGGGGGCCATTTACCAGGATGGGAACATATCTATCAGGATGGGGGCATATATACCAGGATGGGGGACATATTTACCAGAACAGAGACATATACTACGGTAGGAGGGGCACAAATATATACCAGGAGGGACCCAGGAGGAGGACAAATAAACCAGGAGATGGATCTGTATACCAGGAGGGGACATATAAACCAAGAGGGACCCAGGATGGGGACATGTATACCAGCAGGGGGACAGGTATACCAGGATGGGGACTGGATGAGGCCATATATACAAGGAGGGGGCCATTTACCAGGATGGGGACATATATACCAGGATGGGGGCATATATACCAGGATGGGGACATATTTACCAGAATGGACTCAGGATGACGGACATTTACCAGGAAGAAGAACATATGTACCATGATGGGAGGCATTTATACCAGGATGGGGACATTTTTTCCAGGATGGGAGTCATATCTACATATATCCCAAGATGGGTAATATATTTACCAGGATGGGGGACATTATTATATAATGGGGGAGGACAACTCGTATGTCTTTATAGGATTTAGAATGCTAAATGTATAGATACATATACATATATTTGACCAAAATGGAGGGGGGGGCAGGTCCCAATTTTGCACTGGGGCCCATCAAACGCTAGTTATGTCACTGGGAGGAGTCTTTGTCAATCTCCAGATTCTCAACCAGTGAAGTGAGGATTTGGCAAGAGCTTGGCCAAGGTGCCACCTATCAGCGGGAGTGGCCCCTTGTATCATAGGCATAGTTTCAAGAATGCTCTTACCTTAAATTCGTCTGCTCCCGCTCTTTTTGGCTCTTCTAGATGGCTGCCAACCTCCGTGTGACTTTCAGTAAACTTCAGGCTTAGTCTGTGCCGTCTTCCTGACTAACTTGCTCACAAGGATTCCTTAGCGTTCTCACACCGCACTGTGTCTCCTCCTTCCTGTCTTGGCTGCTTAGTGTTAATTGAATCATAGTTACATGGTAAAATCTCAAGAAAAAACCCCAAGGATTATCGGCACCCAAGGTCAGTGACAAGTTTTGGAATTCGTTTTTATCTTTGAGGATCACTTTTTCCATGAAATGCAGATAGGAAAGGGTTAATTTCATCAAAATCCTGCGGGTGCAGAAATATTTAACATGTCCAAGGGTCATCGAGTATTTCTTCCAATATGAAGTGCATTGCATTACGAGGAGATTTTCAAGACGTGCGGTCTACAAAACGCCTACACAGCAACTTTGTGCTTTTGGGATTACTTGGGCTGATTCCAGATCCCTGATGACCACCCCAAAACTAACCAACCCATATCTGGTAACTGTATGATGCCGGCCACTTATCTCTGGGGGGGACGACAGTGTCTATCTGGCAACTTTGCATTGTACAGTCACCAGAGATTACTGGTTTTCATTGGAGACACCACGTGAGTTTTGGCCGTAGTAAGAAAGCCACAAGTTTGAGGTTTTATAATGCAATTTCTGAATTTTCGGTTGAGAAATAAAGTAAATCTATACTTGAGGAAAGCCAGAATCTGTGCCGCTTCTGTAAAACAGGGTCATAATCTCCTCTCTCCAGGGAGACTGAAAATAAAGCTTGCCGAGGACATTCTTAAAAAAATACTTCCCGGGGGTGCTCTAAAAAAAAAACTCTCGGGGCGGGGGGGGGGGGGGGGGTTGGGTTACTCTGAAAAATTGCTCTCCGGGGGTACTCTGAAAAAAACGCTCTCTGGAGGGTACTCTGAAAAAAACGCTCTCTGGAGGGATACTCTGAAAAAACGCTCTGCGGGGGATACTCTGAAAAAACGCTCTCCGGGGGGTACTCTGAAAAAACGCTCTCCGGAGGGTACTCTGAAAAAACGCTCTCCGGAGGTACTCTGAAAAAACGCTCTCCGGGGGATACTCTGAAAAAACGCTCTCCGGGGGATACTCTGAAAAAACGCTCTCCGGAGGGTACTCTGAAAAAACGCTCTCCGGGGGATACTCTGAAAAAACGCTCTATGGAGGGTACTCTGAAAAAACGCTCTATGGAGGGTACTCTGAAAAAACGCTCTATGGAGGGTACTCTGAAAAAACGCTCTCTGGAGGGTACTCTGAAAAAACGCTCTCTGGAGGGTACTCTGAAAAAACGCTCTCTGGAGGGTACTCTGAAAAAACGCTCTCTGGAGGGTACTCTGAAAAAACGCTCTATGGAGGGTACTCTGAAAAAACGCTCTATGGAGGGTACTCTGAAAAAACGCTCTCTGGAGGGTACTCTGAAAAAACGCTCTCTGGAGGGTACTCTGAAAAAACGCTCTATGGAGGGTACTCTGAAAAAACGCTCTATGGAGGGTACTCTGAAAAAACGCTCTATGGAGGGTACTCTGAAAAAACGCTCTATGGAGGGTACTCTGAAAAAACGCTCTATGGAGGGTACTCTGAAAAAACGCTCTATGGAGGGTACTCTGAAAAAACGCTCTATGGAGGGTACTCTGAAAAAACGCTCTATGGAGGGTACTCTGAAAAAACGCTCTATGGAGGGTACTCTGAAAAAACGCTCTATGGAGGGTACTCTGAAAAAACGCTCTATGGAGGGTACTCTGAAAAAACGCTCTATGGAGGGTACTCTGAAAAAACGCTCTATGGAGGGTACTCTGAAAAAACGCTCTCTGGAGGGTACTCTGAAAAAACGCTCTCTGGAGGGTACTCTGAAAAAACGCTCTCTGGAGGGTACTCTGAAAAAACGCTCTATGGAGGGTACTCTGAAAAAACGCTCTATGGAGGGTACTCTGAAAAAACGCTCTATGGAGGGTACTCTGAAAAAACGCTCTATGGAGGGTACTCTGAAAAAACGCTCTATGGAGGGTACTCTGAAAAAACGCTCTATGGAGGGTACTCTGAAAAAACGCTCTATGGAGGGTACTCTGAAAAAACGCTCTCTGGAGGGTACTCTGAAAAAAACGCTCTCTGGAGGGTACTCTGAAAAAACGCTCTCTGGAGGGTACTCTGAAAAAACGCTCTATGGAGGGTACTCTGAAAAAACGCTCTATGGAGGGTACTCTGAAAAAACGCTCTATGGAGGGTACTCTGAAAAAACGCTCTATGGAGGGTACTCTGAAAAAACGCTCTATGGAGGGTACTCTGAAAAAACGCTCTATGGAGGGTACTCTGAAAAAAACACTCTCCGGGGGTACTCTTGTAGCGCTCCTTAACCCATCAGGGCACTACTAGGTACTGCATCCTGACAAAGATGCAGGGCCTACCCAAAGGGACCTGTAAGACCAGTGCTGGTACCACCAAAACACATAACATCCTCAGGTCCCACTCCCAATTAGGGGTGACTGACTAGTTCAGGACCCAATGGATGGCCATCCAGAAGTGGAGCAAGTCCAGTCCACTAGACGACAACCCGGTGGGAGGGGACAAAGACAGAACAACAGAGGAATCTGGTAGTGACAGTTGAAGGGGACGGACGTGTCTCCAGACGGGGTCGTGTAGCAGTGACCTAGGTGGCGTAGGAGAATGGTTGCCAAAGAGGGTATAGCCAGGTACCCCTGGAACCAGAGCACCGACGCGGCATAGGGCCCTAGGTTAGGCGACAGCGCCAGGCAACCTGACAAACCCCTGCACAGCGAGGGGACCTTCACGGACCTCACTGACCCAAAGAATCCAGGGGCACCAGCAGTAAAGATTGAGCCAGGAACCGACCCCTACAGGGTGTGCACTGCCCGCCATACTGACAAGAGACTGTCGACAGACAGTAAGGGACCCACAAACGCTCCAAGCTACGGGGTCCCACCCACCTTTGAGAGGTGCCGGGGAAAGAGACTACCAGGTCACCACAATGGCACTGGGACAAAAGGGACCAGGGGTCTGAACCAGCCGTCCTCAGCGCCACAGCTCAATACCACTGTGAGTAAAACAAAAGTTGCACTTCATCCTCAATGTGTGGTCTCCCTCCTTTCTGCGCCAGATCCCACCATTCACTCCCTGGGGCCCAGCCCTGCTGGCGGAGGGCCTACCATCCAGGCTGACATCATCATCAGCCCCAGTGGTAACTGATTGTGCAGCGGCAGTTCCATCTACCTAGCCGCAACCCGCAAGTGACGTCACGATATAAACTCTTTCATCTCCCCTGTATATATCCCCTTTTAAAAAGCGTCCACAGGGTCATGGAATCGTGCATCGGCCGTTACACAACCATGACACAGCATCCCCGTACATATACGGCCCGGCACTGAGTACCCATAGCCCTGGGCGACACACTCTGAAAAAAACGCTCTCCGGGGATACTCTGAAAAACGCTCTCTGGGGATACTCTGAAAAACGCTCTCTGGGGATACTCTGAAAAACGCTCTCCGGGGATACTCTGAAAAACGCTCTCTGGGGATACTCTGAAAAACGCTCTCTGGGGATACTCTGAAAAACGCTCTCCGGGGATACTCTGAAAAACGCTCTCCGGGGATACTCTGAAAAACGCTCTCCGGGGATACTCTGAAAAACGCTCTCCGGGGATACTCTGAAAAACGCTCTCCGGGGATACTCTGAAAAACGCTCTCTGGGGATACTCTGAAAAACGCTCTCCGGGGAGTACTCTGAAAAAAACGCTCTACAGGGGTTCACATAAGCACCAATACCCCTCCACAAAGAAACAAATTTCCTCCACAGGTGGACAAAAGTATCAATACCCACCCAAAGGAACAATTTCTACCCTGAGGCTCACATATGGTAAGTACCAACCCCTACCCTTCCAAAAGTAACAAAATCCCTCCATAGGTGGGCAAAAGTGCCAATGCCCCCCCCCAGGAACAAATTCACCCACACGAAAAAAAAAGTAACAATTCCCCCCAAAGGAACAAATTTCCCCCACAGGAGGACAACAAAAGTAGCAATACCACCTAAAGAAACTAAATAAGCCCCACAGGCTCACATAAGTACTAATACCCCCCAAAAGGAACAAACTGACCCCATAGATGGACATAAGTACCAACACCGCCCCCCCCCCCCCCCCCGAAGAACAAATTGATCCCACAGGCTCACATACAGTAAGTGCTAATACCCCCTAAAGGAACAAATCCCCCAAAAGATGGACAAAAGTACCAATACCCCCTCAAAGGAACACATTCTCTAACGATTCCTTTAGAGATCGGGTACAAAGACCACCAGGAAAATAAGGACCACCATTAATGACGGACTGATTGATTCGCAAGACGCAGGTCCATCAGTCAGGTCAGTACAGGGGGATAACAAATCTCCCACCGTCTATGATTTCCAGTAACAAGACATCTTATGTTTACACTGTGAGCTACCGCAAATCCAAATTATTCAAATTTCAATATTCAAATTACTTTGATTTTCTGTAAAAAAAAATTTGACATTAATTTTTTTCCCCAAAATTCCGCACATTCTTTTATTATATATATATATATATATATATATATATATATATAAAACATTGAAGCTTGTTTCAGAATTGCTGTTGCATGCATCGCGGTGTAGCCGCAGCCTAAATTGACAAATAACAGATAAATCAATTTTCACTATGGATTTTCTTGGCAGCGTGGAAATGAGATTTTATACAATTGTATCCACAATGCTGGTAACTGGAAAGTGCTGCCGATTCTCCACTTCATATCTGCCTTGTGCAGTCGCACCTTTAGGGGATATACGCACAGCGTCTATTCCAGGCACATTGCTACTTTATAACCGGC
>NC_134361.1:198681879-198746879 GCF_048569485.1 Anomaloglossus baeobatrachus
GCTACAGGTACAATGACCCCAAGGCACTGGGCAAAAAAGCATTGTCCAAATGTGCTTTTGCATATCTCAGGCGACTCTGTTTGTGGCGTGCTTGCAGAAACAGCTTCTTTCGCATCACTCTCCCATACAGCTTCTCCTTGTGCAACGTGCGCTGTATTGTTGACCGATGCACATTGACACCATCTGCAGCAAGATGATGCTGCAGGTCTTTGGAGGTGGTCTGTGGATTGTCCTTGACTGTTCTCACCATTCTTCTTCTCTGCCTTTCTGATATTTTTATTGGCCTGCCACTTCTGGGCTTAACAAGAACTGTACCTATGTTCTTCCATTTCCTTACTATGTTCCTCACGGTGGAAACTGACAGTTTAAATCTCTGAGACAACTTTTTTGTACCTTCCCCTGAACAACTATGTTGAATAATCTTTGTTTTCAGATCATTGGAGAGTTGTTTTGAGGAGCCCATGATGCCACTCTTCATAGGAGATTCAATTAGGAGAACAACTTGCAAGATAAGGGAAGGTGCAATGACTGTAGTCTGAGGGCCAGCCTAGGGGCCCCTGTCCCGACATTACATACCCCGTAACATGCATCTGGAGTAACCAAAGGCAATTTGTGTGCCGTTTTCAACTGGAATCACAAGCATAATAGTGGATAACAAAGAGATGAAGAAGTATCATTCTTTTTTTAGTCTGGGCTTTAATAGCGACACGTTAACACATCCAATTCTGCAGCGTATCCTGGGGTGACCACTTCATAATTGCAATTTGGCAATAAAACAAAGCCAAAAATATTGCAGTCCGATGGTGTGTCGCACGACTAATGTTGAGGTCAACGGTAGCAATTTTGCATGCAAGTGTGGTTTTTGCCATGTGGTGGATGCTTATTACATCCAGGTATACATATATTTGCCTGCTACAGATCTCTAAAAATGAAAGGGAATTATGAAATTGCCGTAAAACAAAAGATCGCTCCATATTCTCTCCGTTAGAAGCTAAAAGTGAGAAATAATTGCACAATATTACTGATAAAATCTCAGTGTTCGGTGCTAAAATAGGAACAAGTAGGTGTAAAAATACAATTAATCTTTTTGTTCTCATACAAAACTGCAGCACTTTGCGCTTTTGTGGGTACGTGCTAAATTCGGTCCCACGCTGCGTACCTGCTTCTCCCAGGGCGAGCAAAATTAGACCCTATTGTGGAGGTAGCTCTAATTTTCATTACCTTTGTGAACGCATGCTGATTTCATAAATATTTCAGAAGACGCACCACCCCCTCCACAACGCTCGCTGCTCACAATATATCTGTATCCTATGCAGCGGCTGTATACACGGCAAGTTAACAAACATTCAGGGTTTTACCAAGACTCAAAAATTTGTGACCTGCTCTTACGTCTAATAGGTGCACAATTCCACATACTACAAGTCCAAAAAATGGCAATTCAGAAGTCTTTACCGTAACTTTATATATAAATCATCTGAAATTTTGCTAATGTGGCAATAACAAATATTGTTTAATATTTTTGCATTATATCGCTCTAATTGCTGCTATTAGCTACAAGTGCTGGCTGTATAACACAGGAGGCACCTGCCATGTACAGTGCAGGCTCAATACCACACCCAAAGAACAGTTAATCCTGCTCAGAAGGTGAGCGGGGGTAGCCAATATCACATCTACCTATATAAGCCAGGACACGTGCACATTTAGCAGGTAATGAGTACCGGCCGTAACACCCATACCGGCACACTGTCCTGTCCCCCTTCACGTCGGTTCTCTCACCTACCCAGATGCTCTGGGATGGCTGCCCCGTCACCTGCCCATGCTGCTGTTTCTTAAAGCCTGTGTACACTTTACAAACCACCTGGATCTGCCCGAAGGGTGCGCCAGCGGCCACACCCCTTTTCTTAAAAGCCCAGCGTACCCTGACCCGGGAGTGCCTCTCAGGTCAGCTGAGAGGTTGCAGATATATAAGGCACCCCCCCTTGTGGGCAGTGCCTGGGCAATGAGTCAGATACGTTGCCAGTTCTCAGGTCTTATAGCACTGTTGCTGTGTTCTTCACTGTTGCTGTAGTGTGCTATAGTCTGCTGCTCATCTGTGTCTGTGTTTCAGTGTGCTGCTGTTATCCCAAACCCTGTGGCTGCTACAAGCTGTCAAGCCGGCCGCCTACCAGTAAACCTGCCGCTCACTCGCTCGATCAATCGCTCGCTCCATCCATCCATCGCTCGCCCATTCCATCCATCGCTCGCTCCAGCCATTCATCGCTCGCCCATTCCATCCATCGCTCGCTCCAGCCATCACTCCAGTTATTCATCGCTCGCCCATTCCATCCTTCACTTGCTCCAGCCATCCATCGCTCGCTCGCTCGCTCCAGCCATCCATCGCGCGCTCGCTCGCTCCAGCCATCCATCGCTCCCCATTCCATCCATCACTCGCCCATTCCATCCATCGCTCCATCCATTTATCGCTCGCTCCAGCCATCCATCGCTCGCCCATTCCATCCATCGTTCACCCATTCCATCCATCGCTCGCTCCATCCATTCATCGCTCGCTTGCTCCATCCATCCATCCATCCATCCATCAAGGATGCTCTTACTTACCATCAGAGACTGTCCTTTCCATACCCCTGTTGCCAGCCATCGCAGCATTAGTCTTCCCGAGTGGCAACCGGTCTCACACCTACAGCGTAACACCCTCACCATTAGAGGCTCTGGTTCACTATAATGGGCCGGATGTAATTTTGCATGCGTTTCGGCAGGTAACAGTAGATATAACGTCAACTCCCCGACTCATTCCTCAGCCTAGCCTTTTAAATACATTTTATGCTGCTTCTTGGTGTCTACCACTATCCTAAAATTCTTAAGAAATTGATTAAAAGGAGACAGATTAAAGATTCCTTCCATTAAAAGGACTACTGAAGGATTTGTCCCACTGACTAATAGAAAGGTAAGACTTAGGGATTCTGGTTACAAGTAAGCTGAGCAGCAGCACTCAATGTCAGGCAGCAGCTGCAAAAGCAAACAAGATTTTAGGGTGTCTAAAAAGAGATTAGATCCCATGATCCCAACGTATTGTTACCTCTCTATAAATCACTTGTAAGGCCACATCTGGAATATGGGATCCAGTTTTGGGCTCCACATTTTAAAAAGGACATTCAGAAGTTAGAGTCAGTTCAAAGGCGGCAACTAGACTACTACAAGGAATGGAAGGCCTCCCATATGATGAGAGGTTGGAAAAAAAAATGCCTTAGAGGAGATCTCATTTGTATGTATAAATACATGTGTGGTCAATATAAAGGATTGGCACATGACTTATTCCTTCCAAAGACAATACTAAGGACCAGCGGGCACTCACTGCGGGTGGAAAAAAGTGCGACTTTCAGCTCCACCGTGTGCTCATTCTTGTGCGGATTTCACCCTGTTTGATGATTTGCAAGGGTGAAATGCACAGCCAAATCCGCCACATGTGACCGTAGTATACGGTGATGGGCAGGCCGACTAACCAACGGAGGAGCAGGTGCTGTCAGGATAAAGGTGGTGTAACATCAACAGATTCACTGACAAGGTCGAGCGATGCAATTCGCACCAACGCCAATTACTCCTGTTTCAGTTGCTGGAGGGCAAACTTGGGTCTTTTGAACTCCATCTAAACCAGATATGGATATACCATGACAAATATAGAGTACGTATTGCGATTTACTCATAACGATCAGAAAAACACAATTCTTTGACGTAAATTGTTTACTGTAAGAGCAATGAGACTATGAAACTCCCTGCCATGTAATATTGTAATGGTTGACTCATTAGGATTCTTTACTGTAAGAGCAGTGAGACTATGGAACTCTCTGCCACATGTTGCAATGGTTTATTCAATAGGATTCTTTACCGTAACAGCAATGAGACTATGGAACTCTCTGCCACATAATGTTGTAATGGTTGATTCAAGAGCAGTGAGACTATGGAATTTTCTGCCTCATAATGATATGGTTAAAACAATCACTGATCTCGGGGAGACCAGCCAGAGAATCAGTTATTGTTTTGTCTTGTTGGTCGTCTAGGCATTGCTCCCACCTGGCCAGAATCCTACTCCACACTGATGAGTGGCAATACCCCGAAACAGCTGTCTGTGGATGGATACTTGGCCTTGGTATTTCCTTTGTCATATCTTTAAACTCGTCAAGAGCTGGATATTGACTAAAAGGGCCATTTAATATGGTGGTTATGGTGGTCTCCTAAAAAGAGCCACTCATTGGCTAGGTCCTTCCCCAAGGAATATCTGGCTATATTCCGTGTCGAGACTCCTAACAGAGGCTCCACGGACCCTTTTGATTTACATAATGATAAGGTTGATTCATTAGGATTCTTTACTGTAAGAGCAGTGAGACTATGGAACTCTATGCCACATAATGTTGTAATGGTTGGTTCATTAGGATTCTTTACTGTAAGAGCAGTGAGATATGGAACTCTATGCCACATAATGTTGTAATGGTTGATTCATTAGGATTCTTTACTGTAAAAGCAGTGAGACTAGGAACTCTCTAAAACATAATGTTGTAGTGGTTGATTCATTCGGATTGTTTACTGTAAGAGCAGTGAGACTATAACTCTGCCACAATGTTGTAATGGTTAATTCATTAGGATTCTTTACTGTAAGAGCAGTGAGACTATGAAACTTTGCCCCAATGTTGTAATGGTTAATTCACTACTAAAATTTAAGAAAGGCCTGGATGCCCTTCTTGAACAATAATATTATTACTGGTTATGTGCACTGGATTCTGTGATTGGGCGTTGATCCAGAGAACTAGTCTGATGGCCATATGTGGAGTCGGGAAGCAATTTTTCACCTAATGTGGAGTTTATTGCCTCTTGGGGTTTTTGCCTTCTTCTGGATCAACATGTTAGACTATGGGGTTAACTCTATGAACTTAAGTCTACTTTTAACCTAAAAAACTATGAACCATATCGCACAATACCTGCAGGGGTGTCGCACACCTTACACTGGAGCAGCTATATAAACTTTACTCAAAACACCAAGGAAAATTGAGGATACCTGCGGAAAAAAGACAACTAATTAGACGATTGTTCTGCAAGTTTTGGGAAGGATCGTGATGCTCTGATGAAATAACAGGAAGCGTAAAATGATGGCTGGGATCATAATTGACACCCAGGACCCTGGCTGAAGAAAGGTCATCAACAATGAAAGCTCCTCCATTGGTCAAACGATTGCGGCACGACATTTGATCCATAATATGGTTATGCGGCTACGTCTCACCGGATCCTAAATGTGGCTGCGGCGTAATTTTTTTTAATAAAAGCAAAAAATCATTTTGGGTGGGTTTCCTCTCGGTTATCCGCGTTCCTCCGACCCTCCAAAAACAAAGATTGTGAGCCCCAATGGGGACAGCGATGTCTGTAAGGTACGCAATTATTTGCGCTATATAAGGGAGGAAAATCAATAAAATCAGCACAAACATATACTCTAACAGAAAGACTGTAGAACCCCTTTTAAAGCTACCCCTTCATGTTCCGTCTCTCCCAACCGAGCATGCATCTAATTTTCCAGGGTAAGATGGTGCCGGGAACGTCTGGTGTCAGCAAAAAGGATGGGGCATAGCGGATATGTGGCAGTGTATTCTGAATAGGATACATCAGGTGCAGACTATGCCTCTGATATTCAGGCTAATGAACGCTGTCTAGTACATAGATGCAAATAAATGAGCTTTGCAGGAGGCCTGGACTTGCTCATTAAATATATATAGACAGGCAGATGTTCAGATAAGGCCAGGTATGCAGAGCAATAATATGGAGAGGCTAATTCTGCAAGAATCTCACCTTCAGGGCTGTAGCTCAGGACTATGTACAGCCCAGGGTAAGATATGAGAGAGCTGAAGGATAAAAGGATATAGAAAGGAATACGAGGGAAACACAAACTGCTGCTGAAGGTTCATTTCTGTACGCAATACCAAATGTGGTACATATACGTCAAAAATCGTGAAGGGGTTACCGTATTTTTTGGACCATAAGACGCACCCTGGTTGTAGAGAAGGAAAATAAAATTTTAAGCAAAAAATGTGGTCATGACACTTATGGGGCAAGGATCTGCTGCTAACACTATTATGGGGGTAATGTCCCCAAATTCTCTACATCCTGGTAATGATCCTCCTGCCTTGTGTGTATATATATATGTCCCTCATCCTGGTATAGCCCCATCTTGCTATATACTGCCATCCTGGTATGTGCTCCCATCCTGCTATATACCCCATCCTGCTATATACGCCCATCATCCTGCTATATGTCTTGCATCCTGTGGCACACAAAAAAAAAAAAAAAAATAAACGTTTATACTCCCCTTTCCTCGCTCCACGCAGCATTGCTCCTCCTCCTGTCTGTGCCGGCAGCGCTGTGTGGAGCCGGCCACGATCCCTGCAGCATCGCGATGTCCTCCTGTCTGTGCCGGCGCAGCTGTGGACACGTGCGCACAGTGATAACGTCATCGCTGTGAGCACCGCTAGTTTCCACACAGCCGCGGCCGGCACAGACAGGAGGACATCGCGGTGCTACAGGGATCGTTGTCAGTGAGTGTACTGATTCACTGCACCCCGCGCTGATTATGATGCACGGGGGGCAGTGAATACAGCTGCACATGATCACTCCAGGCTGTAGTTGCCAGGGGTGATCACGGGCTGGCTGTTTAGTAAGCGTGCACCCCCCGCCCATCTGTCAGCATCGGCTTCAGCGCTGAGAGATGGGCGGGAAGATGGGCGTGCATATGTAATGAGCGGGCCCACGTGGTCACGACAGGCGCTGCTGCAGCCTGCTCGTGCCCCCGATGTCCCGCTCCACCCTCATTCCCCGCACCTACATTCAGACTATGAAGACGTACCCCACACTTTCCCCCAACATTTGGGGGAGGAAAAAGTGCGTCTTATAGTCCGAAAAATACGGTAAATGTTTTAATGTGCATGGGTCAAAAAAGGGCGGGGGGGTGATTTGATTTATTTTCACATTTTAAAATTTCTTTTTCACTTTCTACTGTATTTAATGGCTTGAACCTGCGATCATCCGGTTGCTTGTATTATACACAGCAGTGCATCAGCATTGCTAGTGCCTTGCGAAAGTATTCCACCTCCTTGAATTTTTCAACCTTTTCCCACATTTCAGGCTTCAAACAAAGATAAAAATGTTAATGTTCTGGTGAAGAATCAACAAGTGGGACACAATCGTGAAGGTGAACGAAATTTTTTTTTTTTTAAACTCGTTTTAATGAAGGTTAAGTAAATCATTACATTGAGAGATAAATCAGCAAAATGTACAGTATATATATATAAAAAAAAAAAAAAATACCTGTAAACTGGTTGATAATCAGAGTAATAAAGCATCAATAATCAAGTCAACGTCTGTTACTTTCAGCATGGCCTTAGTACATTAAACATAACAAAGGTGTCAGCTCGCGAGGCAAATCCATCCTGAGGCAAAAAGCCCATGTTAATAAGGAAAGTGCAACCCAGGTTTCAGGGACCTCATCATAATCCTGATACAGTATATCTTGAATCACATGTTTCTCCTTTCCTCTCACCGGAGCATTATTGATTATTATTGCAATAATACCGACTGTAGGTTATCAGCTAGGGAGCCGGGTGATGCTCCGGTCAAGGGCGATCCCAGCCATCTACCCCATATTTTGTCGAATTTATGTAATGAACCTCTTGTCTTATAAACAAATTGTTCTGACGGGATTATAGCATTTACCAGTGCAATCCAAGAGGCTCTAGTTGGGGGATGAGTGCTCATCCAATTTAATATAATGCCCTTCCGGGCCAGAAACAATACCTTTTTTATTAATAGATTTTCATCTTGGGACCAGGAGTGTACATCCACCACTCCAAATAAACACAGAATTGGGCACAGAGCAACCCCTTTTTGAAGTATGGTGGAAAGAGTCGTTACAACCTCACTCCAATAGGAGAGAATGGCCCGGCAATCCCATATCATGTGCCAGAAATCAGCACCGTCTCTCCTGCATCTCGGACAACCCACCCCCATCAAATTATTCGCCTTTTTCATCTTGTTTAGTCTCTGGGGAGTGATATAACTCTGGTGTATGATATATAACTGAATCAGTCTATTATTAATTGCGGGAGAGACCAGCGTGTGGGATTCGACAATGTCGTCCCACACTACATCATCAATTTCAGGAATCCTGGCACTCCACCTCTCCCGGATAGAAAGAGGACTGTTCATGGCCTTGGCCCGAATAAGGGAGGAGTATAATTTGGAAATAAGGCCGCCAGGGCCCTGTGATCTAATAATTCCAATGATTGGAAAGGAAGAGAATCTAACCCCACGACCAGAGAACTGAGCCCGAAAGGCGTGCCTAATCTGGAGATACTGAAACCCATGAGATTCCGGCAGACCGAATTCCGTACGCAGTTGTGCAAAGGGGTGGAGTTCACCATCCCGGACCAGTGATCCCAGGGAGACTATTCCTCGATTCTTCCATTCGCCAAACCCCGGCAGCCCACAAAAGTGTGGAAGGTCCAGGTTATCCCATATGGGTGTCTCAGTTGGTATATCCTGAAATCCGAATATAGCTTTAGCCTCTTTCCAGATCCTGGCCCCTAGTTTGTGTATCGGGAGGATGCGGCCCTCAGGGGCCCTCTTGTGATCTGTCAATAGTGGCCATAGGAGATCCACCCCTGTGAACTCTGCCAGGAGTCCCTCCGGAGAACCCCTTACCCCAGGAAGTGTCCACTGACCCAGATATTTCAATTGTCCGGCCAAGTAGTATATGTACAGATCAGGAAGGGCCATATCCCCCATGTCCTTGGGTCTCTGTAATTTGGCCAACTGGACCCTCGATCTGGACGCGCCCCAGACAGAGGTGATCATTAAGGATTCCAGGGACCGAAAGAAAGAGCGAGGAATCTGTACAAATACATGCTGGGTAATATAAAGACACTTTGGTTGCACTATCATTTTAAAGGAGGTTAATCCTTCCCGCCACTGAGAGCGGGAGTTGGCTCCATCTATTAAATTTCTCCCCGAGGTGTGACAACAGGGGGGCAATATTTCTTGCTATCATCTCTGAAGGGCCTCCCGCCAGTATAATCCCAAGGTATTTAAAATGATCCACTACTGGAACCCTACATATGCGAGTGTTCGCCATTTCCTCTCTGTCCCGGGACAGAAAGAGGAGGTACGACTTTGACCAGTTTATTGACAGACCCGAGAACTCCCCGAATCGGTCAATTAGTTCCACGGCTCTAGGAATGGAGGAATCCGGATCAGATGCGAACAATAGCAAGTCATCTGCATACAGAGACAAGCGTTCATCTCCCCTACGGTGTCTCACTCCCCGGTAAATTGGGTCCGCCCGAATGCGCACCGCCAGCGGTTCCATGGCGAGGGCGAACAGGAGAGGGGATAGGGGGCATCCCTGTCTGGTTCCCCTCCCCAAGGGGAAAGTTTCTGACACCCCGCCGCCCACCTGAATGTTAGCAGATGGGGCTTTATATATAATCTCAATCCATCTAATGAATTTGTTGCCGAAACCAAATGCCCGCAGTACCTCCAACAGGTACGGCCATTCTATAGAATCAAAGGCTTTGGCCACATCCAGGGAGACCAAAGCCCAATCCTCCTCTAACTTGGTGCCCATCTGTAAGACCACCTGCGCCCTCCTCAGGTTATCCGAGGTACTCCTACCCGGAATGAATCCAGACTGATCCTCATGCACTATGGAGGAGATCACTTTATTGAGTCTAGTTGCTAGAATTTTGGTAAGAATTTTGTAATCAGAGTTTAACAAAGATATCGGTCTGTACGAGCCACAATCCAATGGGTCCTTATCTGGTTTCAATAGTAGAACGATGGTTGCCTCATAGAAAGAATCAGGCAACCGTCCCCTGCGGAACGAAGCCTCAACCATCTCCAGGAGGGCTGGAGCCAGCTCCCCCTGATATTTGTCAAATATCTCAATTGGGAGTCCGTCTGGCCCAGACGCCCTACCCCTATTGAGGGCTCCCATCGCCTCCACTATCTCCTCCATACTAATGGGCTCATCCAAGGCCGATCTCTGGGCCAAAGTCAATCTGGGAAACTCCAGATCTCGTAAGTAATCAGTGATCTCCTCCCTTGACACGGTCAGCCTGGACTCATATAGGTTCTTATAGAAGTCCAGAAACACCTCCAGAATACCATTGACGGAAGTGACTGATTCACCGCTAGGGTCTCTAATCTTAAGGACCGCAGGTGAGCTATTGGATTGGTGCACCAAGAACGCTAGTAAACTGCTAGATTGGTTCCCTTGCTCAAAATATCTCTGGTTCATGAAGAAGACATGTCTCTTAGCCTTATCTTGCAAGTACAAAAGATATTTCCTCCCAGCCTCTAGCCATTGAGATCTATTTTCCTCAGAAGGGTCCGAGGTGAATCTATGTTCGAGCACTCTATTTTGATTGGCCAATTCCTCCTCCTCTCTGGCCGCCTGTTTCTTGAGATAGGAGATAGAGGAGTGACAACATCCCCTCAGATACGCCTTAAGCGCGTCCCAATAAGCCGAGTGATTCTCTTCCACGGTGTTCGTCTCAGTGTATGACCTGAGCTGGTCAGGAATCCTATCATTGGTATCAAAGAGTGAGAGCCACCAAGGGTTAATCTTCCGTGACACTTTACGAGATTTACATCCTTCCCATTTAATGCTTACAAAAACCGGGGAGTGATCTGATACTGATCTGGGCAGGTGACATACCGATTGTATATGGGCACAGACTTTCGTTTCCACAAATGTAATCAATTCGAGATAATGAGTTTTTCCCTGGAGTATAGCATGTATATTCTCTCAGTACTGGGTTGAAAAACCGCCACATGTCGCACCATCCCACCTCCTGTAGGAATGCACTCAGTCTAGTTTGTATCGTGGGGGAGATCGGGACCTGTCGGGTGTTGAATCTATCCAGTCCTGGGTTATTGATCAAATTGAAGTCCCCCATGCAGAGCACCAAGGCTTGTGGGAATTGTGAGGCGAACTTAGCCGCCTCATACAGAATCGAGATTCCCATCGCAGGGGGGATGTATATGGCTAGGATCACTATCATTACCCCATCAATATGAGCCTGGATAAACACATACCTCCCATCATTATCCTTTATAATCTTACCCGGGTCCCACCGTAGTGCTTTGTGGATTAGTACCGATACTCCCCTAGAATATGAGGAATGAACAGAGTGAGCTGACCATTGAACCCAAGGCTTCTGAAGCACTCTAGTGGTCTCCAACAATAAATGGGTCTCCTGTAAACATACAATCTGAGCTTTGGATCTTTTGATGTGTGCAAATACTGCCGCCCTTTTCCTGGATGTGCCCAGTCCCCTAACATTCCATGTCATCAAGCTTAAAGCCATTGAAAGATATCACTTGCTAAATTGAATGAAAAAAGTCAAAACTTAACCTACAGTAGAACTGGGGTAAACGTACCCTTAAATACAAACAATCGGTTGCACTCACACAGCCGATAAGAACTGGTCCAGTAGTGTGACCAGGAGAGATTGTCCCCAGCAACGACTAGGGTGAACCAACGTGGCTAGATGGTGTACTTGGTACGGGGGTGTCCTCAAACAAGGACTTAAGCTTCTCCTGCAGTCCAATAAATTGAATTACCCTGCAACATAACCTTTAATCGTGCCTAAGTGAAAGGACCAAGAATAGGTGAGTATAGAAATAAGGGAGAGGAAAGACGAGGAAGAAACAGAGAAGAAAGAAAGAAAGAGAGAAGAAAGAAAAAAAAAAAAAACAGGGGGGGGGGGACGAAATAGAAGTGTGAAAAAGAAAAGAACGAGGGCAAGGGGAGGAGAGAGAGAGAGGGGAGAAAATGAAATAAGAGGGAGGAAGAGGGAGGGAGAATATAGAGATATGAGGAGGAAAGGGGTAACGGTGGGCAAAACTGGGAGGAAACTGGGGGGAAGAGAGGAAGGGTAAAGGGGGAAGTTTGGAGAGAAGAGCAGGGAGAGACTTAGAGTAGGAGGGGAGTAAGAGGACAAAGAGGGGGTAGGGGGATGGGATGGGGAGGATAGGGAATTAAGCAAATAAGAGGGGAAGGGGGAAGGAAGAGATGGAAGTGTGAAGGAAATGAGAGGAGAATTTGCAGGTAATCTTAAGTTATAAGATATTATGATGTATGGTAACCTTAGAAGCTGAATACAACTCTAAAAGCAAAATTTAACAATATGAACTTAAGTGCGTTGCCAACTGTTGCGAACCCAAAGTAAAGTCCCATGTTGGATCAAAAAAATACAGGATAACAAGTTCGCTGGAAAGTGTTCTTGATGCCGCAACTGCGGTCTGGCCCAAGTCCCGCCTGATGTCAACTCGGTCCGGTCCCACAAGCGACGCACCTGCGACCGAGTGATCCGGAGCTCAAACTGGGCTTAGCAATGATCACAGTGAACGCAGGCCACATCGCATCCCAGGTGCGACCTCAAGCTGCCCAGACCCGAGAAGAGCCGACCTGGAAACTGGCTCAATGGAAGGCCAACAATAATCGCACCCAGTAGCTCACATGCTTCCGGAGGGCCACAGGCGCATCAGCGCATCCTGATAAGTTCATCAGCTTCTCAACGAACTGGAACCAGGAGATCAGGGCGCGGGCGCAACTGCGATCCCGACCCCGCTCCACTCACATGACAGAAGAGGTGTAGAAAACAAACTATTTCGCGCCTTTGATAACAAGGGACGCCGAGTACCTGCATAGGATGATCATAAAACGATCGCAACTGCGATTTCAGACACGACGTCCCAGTAATTAGGATCGCATTACCGACCTCACTCCGGAGAAGATGAAATAAGTGGATCAAAGTCGCGACGCCAACACAACAACGACCCTCCAGGCATCGCCCGTAACTGTAACGCATCAGCGCTTCCTCTTCAGTGTGTTGATCCAGTCATCCGCCTCCGCAGAAGTAAAGAAAAGGGAGCGCTCTTGATAAACCACTCTGAGACGGAATGGGAAGATCATGGAGTAGGCAATTTGGTGATCTCTAAGGCGTTTTTTCACTTGAATGAAGGATGCCCTCGTTTTCTGAAGAGACGCAGAGAAGTCAGGGAAGATCAATATGGAAGCGTTGTTGTGTAAGATCGGGCCCTTGCGTCTCGCCGCACCAAGGATCGCATCTCTATCCCTGCTGCTCAGCAGTCGGGCCAGGAGGGGTCTGGGCTGCGCTCCAGGGGGAGGAGGTCTGGCCGGCACCCGGTGGGCTCTTTCTATGGCGAAGGCCGCTGACAGTGTCGCTCAGGGAAAGTTTCGGAGAGCCATGTTTCCATGAACTTACATGGGTCGCTCCCTTCTGCTCTCTCCGGCATCCCTAGGATTCTTAAATTATTGCCAATAACGAATAATGTTTGGAACACCATTCTAAGTCTGAACTGGGTGCAAAAACCTAAAAATTACCTTAAAACCTTAAATTATTGCGACGCAGGCGGTTTTCCAGATCGTCAGCCCTCTGCGCCCAGTTGTTTGCCGGGCTTTCCAAAGCGGACAATCTGCCCGGCGTCGCTCTTGCGCCGTCCTCCAGCGTGGAGATCCGCTGTTCCGTGTCAGTTACCCGCTCTCTCAGATTTTGCAAATCCAGCCTGAGGAGACCCACATCGACCTTAACCTCCTCAATTTTACCCGTCAGCGACACTTTTGAATCCTGGATCGCTGCAAGTAATTGCGAAGTAACTTGTTGCAAGGTCAACTCCGGGGATTCCTTTGATTCGGCCTCCATGTTCTCCTCCTCCTCCGCCTCACTGGCTTCCCGCTCTGCCTGTTTGCCGGCGCCATCTTGCTGGGAGTCTCGGGCAAATTTCTTCAGCTTCTCAGCCGCCGCTGCTCTGCGACCTCTACTCATATTACCGTTCAGAATGATCACCGCACCACAGGTAATCCGTAGGTGTATTTAGGCACCAATTTTGGCAGGATTAATAGTATATATCAGCGTTGGACTGCGGAGCTGCTCTCAGATGCGACCGCTCATGCTGCCTGCTGGCCACGCCCCCAAGGTGAACGAAATTTATTGCTTATTTTAAACTTTTGTTAAAAATAACTGAAGATTGGGGCGTGCAAAATTATTCATCCCCTTTACTTTCAGTGCAGCAAACTCACTCCAGAAGTTCATTGAGGATCTCTGAATGATCCAATGTTGTCCCAAATGACTGATGATGATAAATATAAGCCCCTGTGTGTAATCAAGTCTCCGTATAAATGCCCCTGCTCTGTGATAGTCTCAGTGTTCTGTGTAAAGCGCAGAGAGCATCATGAAGAGCAAGGAACACAACAGGCAGGTCCGTGATACTGTTGTGGAGACGTTTAGGGCCAGATTTGGTTACAAAAAGATTTCCAG
The DNA here is from genome assembly GCF_048569485.1 of Anomaloglossus baeobatrachus. Classification (NCBI taxonomy): domain Eukaryota; kingdom Metazoa; phylum Chordata; class Amphibia; order Anura; family Aromobatidae; genus Anomaloglossus; species Anomaloglossus baeobatrachus. The sequence goes on from NC_134361.1 coordinate 198,696,252, forward strand.
AACTTTAAACATCCCAAGGAGCACTGTGCAAGCGATCATACTGAAATGGAAGGAGTATCATACCACTGCAAATCTACCAAGACCCGGCCGTCCATCCAAACTTTCATGTCAAACAAGGAGAAGACTTAGGATGTGGCTTATACTCTTCTCTGTAAGTTGACATGAAGTAATCACGTATTTGAATCTTCTTTTTTTTCATCCTGTAAATTCTCTTGTTTACTTTAATAAAGAAAGATTAAACACAAAAAAGGAGAAGACTGATCAGAGATGCAGCCAAGAGGCCCATGATCCCTCTGGATGAACTGCAGAGATCTACAGCTGAGGGGGGAGAGTCTGTCCATAGGACAACAATCAGTCGTACACTGCACAAATCTGACCTGGAAGAGTGGCAAGAAGAAAGACATTTAAAGATATCCATAAAATGTGTTGTTTAAAGTTTCCCACAAGCCACCTGGGAGACACCAAACATGTGGAAGAAGGTGCTCTGGTCAGATGACACCAAAATCCAACTATTTGGGCACAATAGCAAACTATATGTTTGGTGTAAAAGTAACAGCTCATCACCCTGAGCACACCATCCCCACTGTCAAACATGGTGGTGGCAGCATCATGGTTTGGGCCTGCTTTGCTTCAGCTTGGACAGGGAAGATGGTTAAAATAGATGGGAGGATGGATGGAGCCAAATACACGACCATTCTTGAAGAAAACCTGTTGGAGTCTGCAAAAGACCTGAGACTGGGACGGAGATTTGTCTTCCAACAAGACAATGATCCCAAACATAAAACAAAATCTACAATGGAATGGATCACAAATAAACGTATCCAGGTGTTAGAATGGCCACGTCACAGTCCAGACCTGAACCCAATCGAGAATCTGTGGAAAGAGCTGAAAACTGTTGTTCACAAACGCCTCCATCCAACCTCACTCAGCTCCAGCTGTTTATAAAGGAAGAATGGGCGAGAATTTCAGTGTCTCAGTTTTGCACATCGAGATACATACCCCAGGTGACTTGTGCTATAATCGCAGCAAAAGGTGGCGCTACAAAGTAACGTAAGGGGGATGAATAATATTGCACGCCCCAATTTTCAGTTATTTATTTTTTACAAAAGTTTAAAATAAGCAATAAATTTCGTTCATCTTCACAATTGTGCCCCACTTGTTGTTGATTCTTCACCAGAACATTAACATTTTTATCTTTATGTTTGAAGCCTGAAATGTGGGAAAAGGTTGAAAAATTCAAGGGGGCCGAATACTTTCGAAAAGGCACTGTATGTGTATATCTCTATTATATATACACACACACACTAAATGTGTACTTGGCACCTTAAACCTTTACGTATATAGCAATAGTGGAGCTCATTTAGTTCTGGCTCTCATAGACTTAAATTGAGACATTGTGACCGTTACCTTTGACTTCAGTGGCACCGAGGGACAAGAGCGGGGTCAGAAATTGCTGAAGACGGCAAGTGATAAGTATGAGACTAGAGTCAAGGATTGAAGGTTTGTAGCACCACTCCTGCGCTGCGGAAAAAAACAAAACAAAAAAACCCCAAAACACTGGAGTAGTGCTCTTACTGTAAAGAATACTTTCCATGATAATGACAGATGTTGTCTCACTTTCATGTAAAGCATAAAAACACTATCAGTAGCTCATAAGAGGAACAATTACAGTAATAAGTCTCTAACTATAGAAAATGGGTACCTGCAATCCTGACGTACCTGTCAATAACAGATTAGCCTTTTCCCCCATAGTCTATGAGTGATGAGCTGGAAGCACAGAGCAGAATATAAAGCTGCGCTACAATAAAGACACAGGTTATGAAGGAAAATGGAGCATTTTTAATTTTAAAAAGGTAGATAAGGAAATGCAAACTAAGACAAATCAGTAGAAAATCCGAGACCTGAATAAGACGCGCTCCTTCCTCAAAACTAGAAGACTTGGAAGATTTTATTTTCAACCCTCGGACAAAACGCCCATTTTTTTTTTCTTCCCCTTTCTCAGAATAAGGAATTCCCATATTGTGTAATGTTAACCCCTCGTGTAAGGCTCGTGGTATTTCGTGCAGCTATATCACGGCTTTGCATAGACTATACGTGGGGGCAGTGCTAAATTCAGGGAGGGCTGCTCATGTGACCGGGGCACAATAAATAGCACAAGTCGGCCGCGAGGAGAGCGAAGCCGACCTGGAGACGTGGAAGGGACGCTAACCGCTCACACGATAGTTGACGTGTATTTCTGGCTTTATCTCGCACACCAGGGACAGCAGCTGATCCAAAACCATCTCTCTGTTCTGCTGATAGTTCTCCTGGATGACGGCGATCTTCTCGATGGTTTCCTTCTCCACTCCTTCACTGCAGCTACCGTGAGAGCCCAAAGCCTGAAGAGAGAGCAGAGACATTAAATCATAATATAAAGAAACATGGATTCTTGTTAAAGAAGTTGTCCAGTTATTAAAAAATAAAATATAATAATAAAAATATCTAATATATTATAATATCATAGTATTATTATATTATTATTAATAGATAATATAACAATTATAAAAATACTAAGAAAATAAATTATTAAAATATAAAAATAGTAAAAATGAAAAAAATACTTAAAAATGTAATCATAAATATAAAAATATAAATTAAAAAATAAAATGAAAAATAATAAGTAATTAAAAAAATATATACAAAAATAAGTATTCATAGTATTGTATTTTTTTTTAATTACTTAATGTGATAAAATAAATTAAGTATTTTTTAATTTTTAGTATTTTAGTATTCTATTTATTATTTACTTATTTTATTTTTTAATTATTAATTTATTTTTGTATTAGTATTTTTATAATAATTTATATATCTTTTATTATTTATGTAATTTAGGTAATAGATAGGGGGTCCTCTGTTCAGGATCCTCCCAGGGTAAATGTATGATTACTTGGAGGGGTCTGGCCACCATGAGAAGGGGTGATGTGAAGTTCCCTTGTGACTGCAGATGTACGGAGCAGGTGCGACCACTCATCCTATAGACTAAGTGGTGTAGTGGTCGCACATGCTCACTACCTATCCATTTACAGAGGGGACTTTGAGGCCCCTGATCTCATGCCTGGTGGGGGTACTCCATACGATCATGCATTGTATAGAGGGATAATATATGTTATTTATGGGACAACCCCTTTAAGACGTTCCAAAGTTATAAATTCTGAAAGCAAACAGTACTGTTAAAAATCCACAACAGATTGTGCACAAGATAGGGGATATGGAAGTATTGGGGGGGGGGGGGGGGGGGGTCACCACTTTGGCCTCCCCCTCAATGACAGTCTTCTGGCCATAGAGCACTATAGGGTCTCACAAAATCAACCTAATTTACCCTGGCAATATCAGATAGACTAGCAGTCTGATTGCTGGAAAGGGGGGGGGGGGGGGGATACTTCATTCTGTGATATTATTGCTAATCTCGCCCCTCTCCATACACATTTATACTAGGCTAAATCATACATATTCTTAATGGGGAGAGGGTAGTAAGCTGCTATTTTTCTCCTGGGAATACAAAAGGATCGGGCAAGGTTACTGATCATGCCCAGTCCTTTTCTACTGTAACATCAACTGTAGGGGGAAAGAAGGGAATTTTGTTTACTTACCGTAAATTCCTTTTCTTCTAGCTCCAATTGGGAGACCCAGACAATTGTTTTGTTTTGACAATTGGGTGTATAGCTATTGCCTCTGGAGGCCACACAAAGTATTACACTTAAAAGTGTAAGGCCCCTCCCCTTCTGGCTATACACCCCCAGTGGGATCACTGGCTCACCAGTTTTAGTGCCAAAGCAAGAAGGAGGAAAGCCAATAACTGGTTTAAAGACCAATTCAATCCGAGGAAACATCGGAGAACTGAACCATACCACATGAACAACATGTGTACCCGAAAAAACAGAAAAACCCCGAGAAAACAGGGCGGGTGCTGGGTCTCCCAATTGGAGCTAGAAGAAAAGGAATTTACGGTAAGTAAACAAAATTCCCTTCTTCTTTGTCGCTCCATTGGGAGACCCAGACAATTGGGATGTCCAAAAGCAATCCCTGGGTGGGTAAAAGAATACCTCATGATAGGTCCGTCAAACGGCCCTCTCCTACAGGTGGCCAACCGCCGCCTGAATGACTTATCTACCTAGGCTGGCGTCTGCCGAAGCGTAGGTATGCATCTGATAATGCTTGGTAAAAGTAAGTAGACTCGACCAGGTGGGTGCCTGACACACCTGCTGAGCCGTAGCCTGGTGCCGTAATGCCCAGGATGCACCCACGGCTCTGGTAGAATGGGCCTTCGGCCTTGAGAGAACCAGAAGCCCAGTAGAACTGTAGGTTTCAAGAATTGGTTCCTCGAGCCCCCGAGCAAGGGTGGATCTGGAAGCTTGCGACTGTTTACGCCGACCAGCGACAAGGACAAAGAGTGCATCCGGGTGGCGCAGGAGCGCCATGCGGGAAGTAGAACCTGAGTGCTCTCACCAGAACCAACAGATGCAAATCTTTCTGAAATTGATGGACTGGACGAGGACACAAAGAAGGTGAGGTGATATCCTGATTGATATGAAAATGGGATACCACCTTAGGGAGAAATTCCGGAACCGGACGCAGAACTACCCTGTCCTGGTGAAGGACCAGGAAGGGAGTTTGTATGAGAGCGTTGCTAGCTCGGAAACTCTCCTAAGAGACGAGACCGTTACTAGAAGGCCACTTCCCGTGAAAAACGGGAAGGGAGACATCCTTCAAAGGCTCGAAAGGCGGCATCTGGAGAGCAATTAGAACCTTGTTCAGATCTCAGGGCTCTAACGGCCGCTTGTACGGAGTGCTGAGAAGACAAACTCCCCGTAGGAACGTGCGTACCTGAGGAAGTCGTCGTTTCTGAAAAAATACAGATAGCGCTGAGACTTGTCCCTAAAGGGAACTGAGCGACAACCCATTTTCCTACCTAGATTGCAGGAAGGAAGGAAACATAGACGATGCAACCGGCCAGGGAGAAACACCCTGCGCCGAGCACCGAGATAAGAACATCTTCCACGTCCTGTGGTCAATCTTGGCGGACGTTGGTATGCTAGCCTGTCTCATGGTGGCAACCACGTCCTGAGGTAATCCTGACGACACTAGGTTCCAGGACTCAATGCCACACCATCCGGTTGAGGGCCGTAGAATTCAAATGGAAGAATGGCCCTTGAGACAGCCAGTCTGATTGGTCTGGTAGTGCCCCCGGTTAGCCTACCGTGAGGCACCACAGAACCGAGTACCACAACATCCTCGGCCAATTTGTAGCGACGAGGATGGCGCGGCCGCAGTCGGTCTTGATCTAGCGCAGTACTCTGGGCAACAATGCCAGAGGTGGCACCTAAGGTAGCTGGAACTGCGACCAATGCTGAACTAAGGCGTTTGCCGCCAGAGCTCGATGATTGTGAAACCGTGCCATGAAGCTGGCACATTGTTGTTGTGCCGTGACGCCATTAGATCGACGTCCGGCCTCTGTCAGCGGCGCCAGACCTCCTGAAACCCGTCCGGGTGAGGAGACCATACTCTTTCGGCCACACCTCAGCGACTTAGGAAGTCAGCTTCCTAGTTTCCACACTTGGGATGTGAATTGTGGATATGGTGGATGCCGTGTCTTCCACCCACATCAGAACCTGCCGGACTTCCTGGAAGGCTTGCCGGTTGCGCGTTCTTCCTTGGTGGTTGATGTATGCCACCGCTGTGGAGCTGTCCGACTGAAGTCGGATATGCTTGCTTTCCAGCCGCTGTTGGAAGGATTGTAGGGCAAGATACACTGCTCTGTGTTCAAGAACATTGATCTGGAGAGTGGACTCTTGCTGAGTCCACGTACCCTGAGCGCTGTAGTGGAGAAAAACTGCTCCCCACCCTGATAGACTCGCGTCTGTCGTAACTATCGCCCAGGACGGGGATAGGAAGGACCTTCTTTTTGACCAAGAGGTGAGAAGAAGCCACCACCGTAGAGATTCCTTGGCCGCCTGAGAAAGAACGACGACCCTGTTGAGGGACGTCGACTCCTCGTCCCATTGGCGGAGAATGTCCCATTGTAGTGGACGCAGTAAAACTGCGCGAAAGGAACTGCCTCCATTGCTACCATCTTACGTAGGAAGTGCATGAGGCGTCTCAATGTGTGCGACTGGTTCTTAAAGAAGAGCTTGCAGCCCGTAGTGAATGCTGTTTGTCTAGCGGCAGCTTCACTATCGCTGAGAGAGTAAGAAACTCTATGCCTAGATATGTTATCGATAGGGTCGGGGTCGGATCTGACTTTAAAAAGTTGATGATCCACCCAAAACTCTAGAGAGTCTCCAGCGCAACGTTCGGGCAGTGTTGGCATGTTTCCTAAGAGAGTGCCTTGACAAGTAGATCGTCTAAATACGGGACCACAGAGTGACCCTGAGAGTGCAGGACTGTGACTACTGCTGCCCTGACCTTGGCGAAGACCAGTTGGACTGTCGCTAGCCGGAAGGTAGAGCTACGAACAGAGGGTGTTCGTCTCCTATAACGAAGCGTAGAAACGCTAGTGCTCTGGATCAATCGGCACGTGTGGATAAGCATCCTTGATGCCTAATGATGCTAGGAAATATCCTTGGGACCTTGAGGCGATGACATGGCGGAGGAATTCCATCCGGAACCGCCTGGTGTCCACGAGCTTGCTGAGCATTTTTAGATCCAGAACGGGACGGAACGGCCCGTTGTTATAGGTACCGCAAAGAATTTGGGGTAAAAACCGTGACCTTGTTCCTGAAGAGGAACGGGGGTCCTCACTCTTTCTGCCTATAGAGTGCACCCTGTTTGCAGAAGAGCAGCGGCCCGGCCGGGAGGTGGAGAAATTCTGAAGAATCGAGTTGGAGGACGAGAAGTGAGCTCTATCCTGTACCCGTGAGACAGAATGTCTCACACTCAATGGTCATTGACCTATGGCAGCTAAATATCGCCAAGGCGGGAGAGCCTGCTACCGACCGAGGCCGCAAGTCATGAGGAAGCCGCCTTGGAAGCGGGTTTTCAGACTGTCGCTTTTTTGGGCGAGACTGAGCCCGCTAAGAATCTTAGCTCCTCTGATCCTTTTGAGTCCACATTGGACGAGGAAAAATGGGACCTGCCCGAGCCTCGAAAAGGCCGAAAACCCCGACTGCCTCTTGCTCTGTTGGGGTTTGTTGTGTCCGGGCTGAGGAAAGGATGAATCCTTACCCCTGGACTGTTTGATGGTTACATCCAACGCTCACCAAACAGTCGGTCAGCAGAAAAAGGCAACTGGTTAGGCAACCTTTTTTGGAAGCAGAATCTGCCTGCCATTCACTTAACGAGCAGACCAGGCTCTGCTTAAAAACACGGAGTAGCGGAGGCTACCGCCGCACGGTTCGCAGAGTCCAGGACAACCTGAATCGCGTAAGAAACAAATGCAGACATTTGAGAGGTTAAGGATGCCACCTGCGGCACAGATGTACGTGTAACCGTGTCAATCTGTGTAAGACAAGCTGAAATAGCTTGGAGTGCCCCAAGGGAGAGAATGCCGGAGCCAACGGTGCGCCGACAGCCTCATAGATGGCTTTCGACCAGAGATCCATCTGTCTGTCAGTGGCATCTTTGAGTTTGCAGTTCCATCTCCCACTGCAACTATGGATCTAGCTACAAGCCTGGAGATTGGAGGATGCCGCTCGGGACATTGGGTCCAGTCCTTGACCAAGTCAGGGGACAGGGATAACGTGTATCCTAAGCCGTTTGGAGAAGCGCATATCTGGATAAGCGTGGTGTTCCTGGACTGCCTCTCTGAAGGCAGAGTGGTCCAGAAAAATACGTGAAGCTGACTCCTCCACTGGAGGAGCTGTGAGAAATAACCCACATTCTATAGATGGACGCTATAAGATTATTTACTATGGCGTCACAATCAGGTGTATCCAGATTGAGAGCGGTCTCAGGATCAGAATCCTGAGCCGCTACTTCCGCCTCATTACACAGCGAGTCCTTCTGTTAGGACCCTGATGAAACCGAGGCCGCTCATAGCGAGCCCACTTAGGCTGTCTGGGACTGACGTCCGTGCAGAGCCGTGACTCTGGGATGCGTGTGACATTCCCGGAGCTGTTAGTTATTCACACTGAGGGGGGCCATGGATCAATGATTCAACAGTGCCCATATTGTGAGAGACATGTCCGGACTGCTAGGCTTCTAGTATCATAGCCATAGTCTCAGAAAAACTGTCAGTAAATACTGCAGACACCGTCCTCATCTCCTGGCCATTAGTGCATACAATGGGAGTCTATGTACCTGCCGGCCGTATAGCCGTACATGCTGTACCAGCTGTATAGAAAAACATGTGGTTCTGCACCTTTGTTTTACACAGAGAATATGCTGATAACTCCTCCGCATAATCCAGGAGGGTATATACAACGTGCGACCAAACAGTGCAATGTATATAGTACAAGCATATCTATAAGTGCACTTCTGCACTAGTGGGGTTAGCACCACAGGTGCTGCTTAACGCCTGTTACAGCGATTGTGTGACTATCAGAATGCCAGGGTCTTCCACACTTGTCTCTGTATCGTACAGAAACTGACACTAATGGCTGCCGGTGTCCTTGTAGAGAAGGAAGCCGTGGGCGTGCCTGAGAAAGTGCGGGAATCCGGATTCACAGTGCACACAGTGAGAGGGGTGGAGTATGCAAAACATACTCCAGCTCTCAGCTCTGCTCTATGCAGCGTCACGCCCCTACCCTGACTGTCAGGGCTGTGGGCGGTAACGAAGGGAGACTAGGCCCAGAAGCCGGGGACTCGAGTTAACAGCGCGGCCGCCGTAAAAGCGCGGGCCGCGCTGAAGTCCCCGGCGCACCACAAGTGCCAGCCGCGCCGCTGCCAGCGGCCGGCGCGACCGATTCCTGGAAGTGGCCAGCGTCCCGCCCCTCTCCTGACTGGCAGGTCTGGGGGCGGGAACGAACGGAAGCAGGCCGCAAAAGCCGGGGACTCTAGTTATCAGCGCGGCCGCCGTAAAAGCGCAGGCCGCGCTGAAGTCCCCGGCGCACTACAAGTGCCAGCCGCGCCGCAGTCCCAGCGGCCGGCGCGACCAATTCCCATAAGTGAGCCTGCTTCAGCAAGCTGAATGAGGCCATGGCACAGGCGCCGCAGCGCTGATGTCCCCCGGCGCACTACAACACCCAGCATGCTGCGGTGTGAGCGCCAAATGCACGGGGACACAGAGTACCTTGAGGAAGCAGGGCCATGTCCCTGATGTACTCCGCTCCATCCAGCATCTTCTCCAGGGGCTGTAGATGGAGCACGGTCTCAGTGCCTGGAGACCGGTAAATCCCACTTCACCCAGAGCCCTGTAAAAAGGGATGGGGAAGGAATCAGCATGTGGGCTCCTGCCGCCGTACCCGCAATGGGTACCTCAACCTTACAAACACCTCCGACATACAGTGGGGTGAGAAGGGAGCATGCTGGGGACACTATATGTGTCCTCTTTTCTTCCATCCGACATAGTCAGCAGCTGCTGCTGACTAAAAAGTGGAGCTATGCGTGGATGTGTTGCCTCCTTCGCACAAAGCACAAAACTGGTGAGCCAGTGATCCCACTGGGGGTGTATAGCCAGAAGGGGAGGGGCCTTACACTTTTAAGTGTAATACTTTGTGTGGCCTCCAGAGGCAATAGCTATACACCCAATTGTCAAAACAAAACAATTGTCTGGGTCTCCCAATGGAGCGACAAAGAAAATCCAGGTCCACCATATGCACTAAATCTTTGGTGGTCCTGCGGAGTTGAACTTGTACAGGGGTCTATGGAATAAGTGACTAAACATAACAGCAAATGCAGCCGATCCAAAAAGGTTTAGGGTGGGATGGGAAGAAGGGCTCGATAAATCAATGATAAATGTTAGTGTGTGCATGATTTAGTGCAGGACATGATGAACGTTCACTGGCCTATATGTATCAATATGAATAATGTGACCCGTCAGATCACCGCAAATCATTACAGAGCGATCCTATCTGTACCGCGCAGGGACCGGAGGCAGCTCTCAAGCGTGTACAATAATGAATGGGTGCAGAAAACAAAAAGAAAAACGAGTAACCGAACCCCCCCTGCCATAGTTATTACTTACACCTTTCACCAACCAAGTGTCTGCCGAATCCCAATGCGATTTGTAAGATTTGTCCATTCATTTACTGGAGTTTTCAAGGTTATGTGAAATGTTATTCTAAGGGAACGTCAGGTGGAACAAATGACCGAGCAAAATAAGGAAGGAAAATGTGTGCGGGGGAGGGGACGTTACACTGGATCTAATTCAGACAACATTTAAAGGAAGGCGAGACACCGAAAATCCAGACAATTCCTCCCATCCTATTAAATATTACAATAAAGTATTGGAAATCTATAAAGAAATAGTCTGTTTCACTGTCTTCCTCCTCACTGTCCTGTGTCCGGCTGCAGCAGGAGCCTCCCCCCATTTTATCTGTCTTATAGGAGAAAAAGATCTTAAGACCAGGCACCTTTCCCAAACCTCCCGAAGTCGGCGTTACCATAAAATAATGGAGCAATTCTATAAAATAATGAACCCCTTGTTCCTCTGCCGGATCTTCTGTAGTGAGGGCTCCTTTATCTCTCAATCACTTATCCTTCATTTCTGGCGCAGTATTCATTTATTGGGGATTTATTAGATCAATATGGGATTTTCTGGGGTAATCAGGGTAAAAAAAAACCCCAAAATACTATAGATGTCCAGGCTTGACACGTACCGCGGCCTCTTTAGCTTTGAACTCCTTGTCCCGCTGCAGCCGGTACTGCTCGATCTCGGCCTGCGCCTCTTCTTTCGCTTGTTTCAGACGTCTGTTCTTTTCTGGAAGAAAAGAAAGTAGGAGATGGGTTATACTGGTAATGAGCTGCGTCATCTGTAAGGAGATTGGGGGGGGGGGGGCAACAAGGCCAAAGTCCAACTGTTGCTGTCCTGAGTATGACCAGAGCACAGAGCTATGGTGGCTGCGACAATGTGGATGACAGCAGCTCTTAATGGTCCAGTCTTTAGGAGGGCACTGATCATTTGTCCTCGTTTGCCAGAGGCGGTGCGCTCCCGTGTCTTGCCAGTAGAGGCAGCATTATCTCTGTTGTATGGGAGAAGCACGGACTGCCCGGATCCGGACGGCTTCAGAACTAGTAGGTATATATTGGGTCAAACAGAACAGCAATCACTAAGAGTTCGGACTGGCGGCCATGCAGAACTCAGCAATCTCATAGGTATATAGGTCAGATCAGGAGCCCCAATCTGTGACTACAGGCCTTAGCGGTCTCATTGGACTAACATGAATTATTAAAGGGGCTGTCAGGGATAAAAGGGTGGTGGGAGTGCATTTTATTTATATATATATATATATATATATATATATATATATATATATATATATATATATATATATATATATATATATATATATATATATATATATACACACATACACATACACACATACATACATACATAGATATATATATATATCTGTGTGTGTATATATATATATATATATATATATATATATATATATATATATATATATATATATATATATATATATATATATATATATATATATATATATATATATATATATATATATATATATATATATATATATATATATAGACACTTCACTGTTCCCATCATGGATCATGTGATTATTAAGAAGGGAATTTTGTTACTTACCGTAAATTCCTTTTCTTCTAGCTCTTATTGGGAGACCCAGACGATTGGGGTATAGCTACTGCCCTCTGGAGGCCACACAAAGCACTACATTAAAAGTGCAAGGCCCCTCCCCCTCTGGCTATACCCCCCCCGTGGTATCACGGGTTCTCCAGTTTTAGTGCCAAAGCAAGAAGGAGGAAGCCAATAACTGGTTTAAACAAATTAACTCCGAATAACATCGGAGAACTGAAAAACCGTTCAACATGAACAACATGTGTACCCGCAAACAACAAAAAAACATCCCGAAGGACAACAGGGCGGGTGCTGGGTCTCCCAATAAGAGCTAGAAGAAAAGGAATTTACGGTAAGTAACAAAATTCCCTTCTTCTTCAGCGCTCTATTGGGAGACCCAGACGATTGGGACGTCCAAAAGCTGTCCCTGGGTGGGTAAAGAAATACCTCATGTTAGAGCTGCAAAACAGCCCTCCCCTACGGGGGTGTCACTGCCGCCTGCAGGACTCTTCTACCTAAGCTGGCATCCGCCGAAGCATAGGTATGCACCTGATAATGCTTGGTGAAAGTGTGCAGACTGGACCAGGTTGCTGCCTGGCACACCTGTTGAGCCGAAGCCTGGTGACGTAATGCCCAGGACGCACCCACGGCTCTGGTTGAGTGGGCTTTTAGCCCTGAAGGAACCGGAAGCCCCGCAGAACGGTAGGCCTCTAGAATTGGTTCTTTGATCCATCGAGCCAGGGTGGCTTTAGAAGCCTGCAACCCCTTGCGCGGACCAGCGACAAGGACAAAAAGTGCATCGGCACGGCGCATGGGCGCCGTGCGGGAAATGTAGATTCTGAGTGCTCTCACCAGATCTAGCAAACGTAAGTCCTTTTCATACCGGTGAACCGGATGAGGACAAAACGAAGGCAAGGATATATCCTGATTAAGATGAAAAGAGGATACGACCTTAGGGAGAAACTCCGGAATGGGGCGCAGCACTACCTTGTCCTGGTGGAACACCAGGAAGGGAGCCTTGGATGACAGAGCTGCCAGCTCAGACACTCGCCGAAGCGATGTGATCGCAACAAGAAACGCCACTTTCTGTGACAGCCGAGAAAAGGAAACTTCCTTCAGAGGCTCGAAGGGCGGCTTCTGGAGAGCAACTAGTACCCTGTTCAGATCCCATGGATCTAACGGCCGCTTGTACGGGGGCACAATATGACAGACCCCCTGCAGGAACGTGCGCACCTTAGAAAGACGTGCTAGACGCTTCTGAAAAAACACGGATAGTGCCGAAACTTGCCCTTTAAGGGAGCTGAGCGACAAGCCCTTTTCTAACCCCGATTGCAGGAAGGAAAGAAACTTGGGCAATGCAAATGGCCAGGGAGACACTCCCTGAGCAGAGCACCAGGATAAGAAAATCTTCCACGTTCTGTGGTAGATCTTAGCCGAATTCGACTTTCTAGCCTGTCTCATTGTGGCAACGACTCCTTGAGATAATCCTGCAGATGCTAGGATCCAGGACTCAATGGCCACACAGTCAGGTTCAGGGCCGCAGAATTCTGATGGAAAAACGGCCCTTGGGACAGTAAGTCTGGTCGGTCTGGCAGTGACCACGGTCGACCGATCGTGAGATGCCACAGATCCGGATACCACGACCTCCTCGGCCAGTCTGGAGCGACGAGTATGATGCGGCTGCACTCGGATCTGATCTTGCGTAGCACTCTGGGCAAGAGCGCCAGAGGCGGAAACACGTATGGGAGCTGAAACTGCGACCAATCTTGAACCAAGGCGTCTGCCGCCAGAGCTCTTTGATCGCGCGACCTCGCCATGAATGCCGGGACCTTGTTGTTGTGCCGGGATGCCATTAGGTCGACGTCCGGCACTCCCCAGCGGCGACAGATTTCCTGAAACACGTCCGGGTGAAGGGACCATTCCCCTGCGTCCATGCCCTGGCGACTGAGGAAGTCTGCTTCCCAGTTTTCTACGCCTGGGATGTGAACCGCGGATATGGTGGATGCTCTGTCCTCCACCCACATTAGAATGCGCCGGACTTCTTGGAAGGCTTGCCGACTGCGCGTCCCTCCTTGGTGGTTGATGTATGCCACCGCTGTGTAGTTGTCCGATTGGATTCGGATCTGCTTTCCTTCCAGCCACTGTTGGAAGGCCAGTAGAGCAAGATACACTGCTCTGATCTCCAGGACATTGATCTGGAGGGTGGACTCCTGCGGAGTCCACGTCCCCTGAGCCCTGTGGTGGAGAAATACTGCTCCCCACCCTGACAGACTCGCATCTGTCGTGACTACTGCCCAGGATGGGGGCAGGAAGGATCTTCCCTGAGACAATGAGGTGGGAAGGAGCCACCATTGTAGGGAGTCCTTGGCCGTCTGGGAAAGCGAGACTTTCCTGTCCAGGGACGTTGACTTCCCGTCCCATTGGCGGAGAATGTCCCATTGAAGTGGGCGCAGATGAAACTGCGCAAAGGGAACTGCTTCCATGGCTGCCACCATCTTCCCTAGGAAATGCATGAGGCGCCGCAAGGGATGCAACTGGCCCTGCAGAAGAGATTGCACCCCTGTCTGTAGTGACCGCTGCTTGTTCAGCGGAAGCTTCACTATCGCTGCTAGAGTATGAAACTCCATGCCAAGATACGTTAGTGATTGAGTCGGTGATAGGATCGACTTTGGAAAGTTGATGATCCATCCGAAAGACAGTAGGGTCTCCAGCGTAGCATTCAGGCTGTGCTGACATGCCTCTTGAGAGGGAGCTTTGACCAATAAATCGTCTAGGTAAGGGATCACCGAGTGTCCCTGAGAGTGCAAGACTGCTACCACCGCCGCCATGACCTTGGTGAAGACCCGTGGGGCTGTTGCCAGACCAAATGGCAGAGCTACGAACTGAAAATGGTCGTCTCCTATCACAAAACGTAGAAAACGTTGATGTTCTGTAGCAATTGGCACGTGGAGATAAGCATCTTTGATGTCTATTGAGGCAAGGAAGTCTCCTCTGGACATTGAGGCAATGACAGAACGCAGGGTTTCCATCCGGAACTTCCTGGCGTGCACATGTTTGTTGAGCCGTTTTAGGTCCAGAACAGGACGGAACGAGCCGTCCTTTTTTGGAACCACAAAGAGATTGGAGTAAAACCCTTGCCCTTGTTCCTGAGGAGGGACTGGGATCACCACTCCTTCCGCTCTTAGGGAGCCCACCGCCTGCAGCAGAGCATCTGCTCGGTCTGGATGTGGGGAGGTTCTGAAGAACCGAGCTGGAGGACGAGAATTGAACTCGATTCTGTACCCGCGAGACAAAATGTCCGTCACCCACCGGTCTTTGACCTGTGACATCCAAATGCCGGAAAAGCGGGAGAGCCTGCCCCCGACCGGCGATGCGGAGGGAGGGGGCTGGAAGTCATGAGGTAGCCGCTTTGGAAGCGGTACCTCCATTTGCTTTCTTGGGGCGCGTGTGAGCCCGCCACGAATCTGAGTTTCTTTGCGTCCTCTGAGTCCCTTTGTACGAGGTAAATGGTGTCTTGCCCGAACCTCGAAAGGACTGAAACCTCTGCTGCCACTTTTTCTGCTGAGGTTTGGTTGTTCTGGGTTGTGGTAAAGAGGAGTCTTTACCCTTAGACTGCTTAATGATATCAGCCAATGGCTCGCCAAACAGTCTATCTCTAGATAAAGGCAAACTGGTTAAACATTTTTTGGAACCAGCATCTGCTTTCCAGTCCTTTAACCACAAGGCTCTGCGCAAAACTACCGAATTGGCGGACGCCATTGAGGTGCGACTGGTAGATTCTAGGACCGCATTGATAGCGTAAGACGCAAACGCCGACATCTGCGTGGTAAGGTGCGCCACTTGCGGCACTGCTGGATGTATGATAGCATCCACTTTTGCTAAGCCAGCTGAAATAGCCTGGAGTGCCCATACGGCTGCGAATGCCGGAGCAAACGACGCGCCGATAGCTTCATAGACAGATTTTAACCAAAGGTCCATCTGTCTGTCATTGGCATCTTTAAGTGAAGCGCCATCCTCCACTGCAACTATGGACCTAGCTGCGAGTTTGGAAATCGGGGGGTCTACCTTTGGACACTGTGTCCAGCGCTTGACCACCTCAGGGGGGAAAGGGAAACGCGTATCTTTAGATCGTTTAGAGAAACGCCTTTCTGGGTGAGCGTCGTGCTTCTGGATTGATTCTCTGAAATCAGCGTGATCCAACAAAGCACTCAATTTACGCTTGGGATAAAGGAAACGAAACTTCTCCTGCTCCGCAGCCGCCTCTTCTGCTGAAGGGGCTGGGGGAGAAATATCCAACAGCCTATTGATGGCTGAGATAAGGTCGTTTACCATGGCATCCCCATCAGGGGTATCCAGGTTGAGAGGGGTTCCAGGAATGGATTCTGATCACTCTCATCAGACACATCACAGGGAGACTGATTGCGCTGAGACCCTGAGCAGTGTGATGACGTCGAGGGTCTTTCCCAGCGAGCTCGCTTAGGGTGGCTGGGGCTATCATCTGACTCATAATCCTCGGCCTGTGAAGCCGGGGACTCCCCTGTGGGCTGGAATAATTCCAAGTGAGGGGGACCTGAGGACAGAGGCCTCGCCGTGCCCAAAGACTGAGCCCCATGCATAGATTGCAAGGTTTCAAGTATTTTTGCCATAGAGACAGACATATTATCAGCAAAAACTGCAAAGTCTGTCCCTGTCACCGGGGCAGAACTTACAGGCGTCTCAGCCTGGGTCACTCTCCCTCCTGACTCCGGCTGGCGAAGCAGCACCGGGTCGGAGCATTGCACACAATGGGGGTCATCGGAGCCTGCTGGTAGATTAGCCCCACATGCAGCACACGCAGTATACACAGCCCTTTTTGCCTTGGCAGCCTTGCGTTTTGAGGATGGCATGTTGTTGCTTCCACAGAGGGATCTGGGAGATGCAGCCAGAAGCGACCTTACAGTGCAAGAAATACAATATCTCTATATCCTACACAGTCCACCTACACCGTGAGGCACTAGAGGGACCAGCACAGAAAAATCGCTTACCGCCCGCTTAAAAAGCGGGTGTGTGGTCGCCAGATAGCCCCTAGTCCAGGTCTCCCAGAGCCTTGCGTCCTTCCTCCAGCCAGGCATGCATGTAATGGCTGCCGGCGTCTGAGAGAGAAGGGGGGCGGGCCCTGGGCGTTCCTGGCCAAGAGCGGGAAGCCTGCTTCCCTCTGTGCCTAGTGTGAGGGCTGGAGCATGTAAATCAGGCTCCAGCCCTCGTCGCTGCTAGCGAACAGCGTCTCTCCCCTACCCTGAATGACAGGGTGGGGGCGGGAACGAATCGGAGCTGCCGGCGTCCTAGGCCCAAAAAGCCGGGGACTCAATTTATAACCGCCGCCGCCGTAAAAGCGCGGACGGCGGATCCCCGGCGCACCACAAGTCACAGCAGCGCCGCCCGGTCCAGAGGGGGTCGGCGCTGCGTTCCCATACACAAACAATCCCCCAGTAATCTGTAGGGACACTAGCTCCAACGTTGCGGTCCCCGGCGCACTACAACACCCAGCCAGCCCGGAGTGTGTCTGTGCCTGCCGGGGACACAGAGTACCTGTATGATGCAGGGCCTGTCCCTGATCGTACTCCTGCTCCGTCTCCATCAGGTTCTAATGGGTCTGTGGATGGAGCCCGGCGTCAGAGCTGAGAGGCCGGCAGGATCCCACTTCCACAGAGCCCTACCAGGGGATGTGGAAGGAAAACAGCATGTGGGGCTCCAGCCTCTGTACCAGCAATAGGTACCTCAACCTTACAACACCATCCAGGGGTGAGAAGGGAGCATGCTGGGGACACTATATGTGTCCTCTTTTCTTCCATCCGAAATAGTCAGCAGCTACTGCTGACTAAAATCTGTGGAGCTATGCATGGAATGTCTGACCTCCTTCGCACACAAAGCTAAAACTGGAGAACCCGTGATACCACGGGGGGGGGGGTATAGCCAGAGGGGGAGGGGCCTTGCACTTTTAATGTAGTGCTTTGTGTGGCCTCCAGAGGGCAGTAGCTATACCCCAATCGTCTGGGTCTCCCAATAGAGCGCTGAAGAAAAGGGGCTGTAAGGGATGTAGGGGAGGGGTTAAATCTCTTATTCACATGCTCCACTTCCCACCACAAGTCATGTGATTATTAAAAGGGGCTGCAAAGATGGAAGGGGGGGGGTTATATCCTCTATTCATAAGCTTCAGCTCCCACTAGGGGTCATGTAATTATTAAAGGGGCTGTAAGGATGGAAGGGGGGGGGGGTTATATCCCTTATTCATAAGCTTCAGTTCCCACCAGGCATCATGTGGTTATTAAAGGGGCTGTCAGAGATTAAGGGAGAAGGGGGTCATATGCCTCATTAATCTACTCCACTGTTCCCCCCATGGGTCCCTTCTCCCGGCCAATCACATGCCATACATCACGCACCCCCTGTTTGGCCCCTTCCCTCAATGCACAGGTTATTGTAGGTGACGTCACGTATATGGGCAATAGGAACTTTTCTATAGACACCCAAGTACATGACGTCACTCACTTATGAAGCACTCTCTCCTTAAAGGGGTTGTCCATAAAAAAAAAAGTTCTAGGTGATCTAAGTTGTAGGGTAGGTGATAATTTGGCACTTTTATCCCCGTTATAGGGAGGTGCCGCAGGTTCAGGTTGGACGTCTCTTCATTCATTCTCTATGGAGTTGGTGGAAACAGACAAGGGAGTGAATGGCGCGGCGGTGGAATGCGTGCATAGAAGAGCCCCTCTGCTGATCCGGGCAGCCCCCTGGAGCCGCACCGCACTAAATCCCCAGGTAAATCATCGCTTATACCCCTGACAAGGAGGTACACCGACAAGGAGAGGCGCGGGGTGATGGGGTGGAGCGTCACGTGGCCAAGTAATGAGGTATAGGATAAAAATATATAATAAAAAGAGGAAAAAAATGGAAGACCCCTTAGTCATAGACACCCCCTTTAAGGCTTCCCTGAATGGGCACCATCTTATGTCTCCATCCCCGCCCCCATGAGCCTCTGCCCCCTGCCACGACATAATAAAGAAGCGCCCTCTGCCCTGTGACCACCTGTAGAGCTCTAACTGCTCTGAAACTACAACTCCCAGCATCCTCCACGGCCACATAATCCTCCTGCAGGTCACAGCAGGCCGCTGAGGATAATCCCTGGTGGGGGAGGGGGAAGCAACAGGTCGTCAGGGCTGGGGACCTCTGGGGCTAGGTAACTATGGTAACTAGCGCGCTCACGTTTCCGGGCCTCCGCCACCCTCTCGGCCGCCCTCTTCTCCGCCTGCAGCAGCTGCTGGATTCCCGCGGACTGACTCGCCATGATGCCTCAGCTCAGGGAAGATTCACTGTCGCCGCCGCCGTTCAGCAGTGGAGGAAGTTATCTCTCAGGGTCAGATGACCGGACACGTCACTGCCCGCGTCACGTGATCACCTCATTCATTGCCGGCCCCGCCCTGAGGACCTGACAGTCACGTGACCCTCGTCTTATCACGTGTTGCTGCGGCTGCTGTCCTGGTCATACAGCACCACAGAGATGTGATCATCAGTTGGTGCTGCCCTGACTGGGGATGTTCTGCGGCCTCTTCCTAGATGGAGGATACACTTTTTAATTGTTTCCTTAACCATTACCCCCCCCCCCATTTTTGAATAATTACAGTTTTATATTGTATACTGTTTGTTGCCAAGGTTACCGACCACTGCTGGAGTTCTAGTGCAGCCCAGGATCACAGGCGCATGATGTTCGCTCCCGATCCTCCTTGGGCCAATCAGAGAACTCCGCAGCTCAAGGCTATGTCGCGGGCGGGGAGGGGGGGCGCTGTGCTCTCACCACCACGCCCGGGTCCGGCTCGGGTCTGCTTCGCTTGCTGCTCGGTGGCTCGAGCGGTGGGCCGGATCCGGGGACTCGAGCGGCGCTCCTCGCCCGTGAGTGAAAAGGGGAATGGTTTTGGGGGTTTATTGTCCGTGACGCCACCCACGGTTGTGGTGAGGTTGTGACACCACCGCTGCTCTGGACGGGGATCCCGGGAGCGATGACAGGGAGCAGCTTGGATGTTGTCTTTCCCCTCCGTGGGTAGGGGGGTTGGTTGTCCCGGGGCCCGGTGAGGGAGAGATGACAGGTGGGTTACGGGGCCTGGTGAGGTGCAGGGTCGCGGGGGCAGCGCGGTGCCGCACGGCACAGGGGTACTCACTCAGCCAATGATGAATGCAAAGTCTTTGGTAAAACAAACAGCTGAATGGACGGGTCCCCCAAACGGCTGCGGTGTTTTTCCTCCCGGTAGGTTGGCGGTGACTGCCTTTCCCTGCACCTGTGTTGTGTTCTCGGTTCCGATGGCTTCCCACCGGTAACCCGCTCCCCAGCTTGGATGGATGCTGAGGGAGCCCCTTTTGCCCGCAGGCTCTGGCCCTGGGAACTGTAGCCTTGGGATGACTGTGTTTCCCTTCACGGTTTCAGCGGTTGCCTTTAATCGGGACTTGATTGCTGGGAAACCCCAGAGGTTCCCTTCGCTGACGGATTTGACCGGTTTTACGGCGACTCCAAGCCTGGTCGGGGTCCGTAAGCCCTGCCGAATGGTGCTGGCTTCTCTTCGCTCCCCGGTTCGGTACCCGTGGGCCACCGCCCAACCCCGGCCCTACGGTTCCGCGTCGATAGGCCTCTCCTGCAGACGGTCACCACCGTCTGCCAACCTTGCTGTATGTGCCCGGGCCACGTACCCGGACACGGTCAGTCTGCTCCTCTACCACTTCACTCCTCTCCTTTCACTTTCCCTCACAGATCTAACTCCAAACTCAACTCTCTCCTTTTCCCGTCTCCAGGACTGTGTACTCCTCGGCGGGTGGGGCCAACTGCCTGGCTCCACCCCCTGGTGTGGAAATCAGCCCCTGGAGGGAGGCAACAAGGATTTTTGTCTGACTTCGATGTGCCTAGCCGGGGTGTGGGTTGTGTTGTTGCAGTATTTGTGACGTCCTGGCTTGTCCAGGGCGCCACATTCCCCCTTAGTAAAATGCAGACCGTCCGCGGGCTGCACGTCCATCACCGGTTTTATTTTTGTTAACTGCAAAAGAGTAAAAACAACATGTAAATCACAAGCATTTTTCAATCTTTCTACGCATCGTTGGCAGGAAGTCCCTACGGGGACTAGTTGCCGGCAACGGCCGGTTCAATCACGGTTTACAATCAGATAACTTCTTCGGTTGATTCATTCTTTTTTCCAATTTACAGTTTTATTAAATTTTTCAAAAAGAAACATAAAACATACATGAGAAGGACACAAAACCATGCTGCATCAAATAGCGTTCATCCATAATCTGAATCAGTAAAAAAACTATCAAGAGCTTCATAATGGAATATGGATGATTACAAAAATATATGGATAATCATTTTTAAACCCTAGAAGATAGTGTAACAAAGAAGAAAGCTTAAGAAAAGAGGCAGTCGTAAAGAGTAGAGAGAAAAGAGCGGGTCAGAGGAGGAAGTGGAAGGGAGGGAAGTTGGGCACGGCGACCGGAGCTGATACTGTGTCTGTTGGACCATAACACATCAAAAGGGTAGTATATTATCTGAAGAATAAGGGGGGCCAGGGTACCTGTCCTCCGGAGATTAGATTAGTTCCAGAAATTTTTTACCTGACAGGAATGATTCCCACTGAAACCATTTGGCGGCTATCTCTACTGTCTGCCCACGTGACTGGGCCATCCGGTTGATTCATTCTTATCATTTTTCTTATCATTTAAACTTTTAACTACAACGGTGCTGATGGTCCCAACGGGGACAACTTCTGGGCGGAGGACCGCCGGCTACTCTATCTCGTCTTCGGAGGTGGCCTCACTCCCCAGCGAGGCAAACATGCGGTAACAGTTCCGTTGAGTGAGACTGGCCCGATATCCATTTCCGCCGCCACGCGGCACATAAAAGGCCACCACTGCATCATCGCGAGGACGGTTTTCACCCATCTCCTCGGACTCGGAGACCGGTTCGGTGTCGGGACCGGAGTCATCACCACCGGCCTCCCTTGGGGCAGGCACCTCACTTCCGCCCGCCGGCTCTCCTTGCCCCAGTGGTTCGGGCCTCGCCGTCGTAGTGCGGGGCAGCAGGTCGGGCAGACCAGCGCAGGCGGGTCCCACGAGGAATGACAGGGATGGTACATGGGCCTGGATCTGACCGGGTCTCCCAGCCGCAGTGGCCGGTCCCTGTGGGACATGGAGGCGTGGGCCACTCACCAGCTCCGTCACGTCTTCTCCCATCTCACACATTTGGGCGATCCCCACCAGCGCCTCCACCTCGGTGGTCCACTGCTCTGCCATGAGACGGATCCGATTCCGGTGGCACTGATTAGATTCAGTGATCTGGGCCTTCAGCCACGCCACGGTTCCGGGCGCGGGCCCCGCATCCTCGGGCTGCTCGGGTGGGGCGGACATGCTGCGGCAACTTCAGAATTTCCAGGAACGATGATGGTACGGAGTCCTGGCGTCCCCGCTTCGCCGCAGCTTCAGCTACATGCGGCCAGACGCCATCCGTCCCCCTTAGTCGTTTCCGGCTCCTCCTCTACAGGGGCGGCGTTTCGGCTTTCGCGCCTCCACTGCTCGGGAAGACGCTCGAGCGGGGACT
Source organism: Anomaloglossus baeobatrachus (assembly GCF_048569485.1). NCBI lineage: Eukaryota > Metazoa > Chordata > Amphibia > Anura > Aromobatidae > Anomaloglossus > Anomaloglossus baeobatrachus. Next base: position 198,718,538 of record NC_134361.1, read on the forward strand.
TATCGCGCCCAAAATGGCGGCTTCTCAAGATTTTCGGCCGGACACCTCCGGCGGTCACAAGGCGCACCTTTACCAGACGGCAGAGCGGTAAGATCCTGTTCGTGACGCCAAGTTGTCGCGGGCGGGGAGGGGGGCCGCTGCGCTCTCACCACCACGCTCGAGTCCGGCTCGGGTCTGCTTCGCTTGCTGCTCAGTGGCTCGAGCGGTGAGCCGGATCCGGGGACTCGAGCGGCGCTCCTCGCCCATGAGTGAAAAGGGGAATGGTTTTGGGGGTTTATTGTCCGAGACGCCACCCACGGTTGTGGTGAGGTTGTGACACCACCGCTGCTCTGGACGGGGATCCCGGGAGCGATGACGGGGAGCAGCTTGGATGTTGTTTCTCCTCTCCGTGGGTAGGGGGGTTGGTTGTCCCGAGGGCCCGGTGAGGGAGAGATGACAGGTGGGTGACGGGACCTGGGGAGGTGCAGGGTCGCGGGGGCAGCGCGGGCACGGCACAGGGGTACTCACTCAGCCAATGATGAATGCAAAGTCTCCGGTAAAACAAACGGCTGGATGGACGGGTCCCCCAGACGGCTGCAGTGTTTGTCCTCCCGGTAGGTTGGCGGTGACTGCCTTTCCCTGCACCTGTGTTGTGTTCTCGGTTCCGATAGCTTCCCACCGGTAACCCGCTCCCCAGCTTGGATGGATGCTGAGGGAGCCCCTTTTGCCCGCAGGCTCTGGCCCTGGGAACTGTAGCCTTGGCGGTGACTGTTTCCCTTCACGGTTTGAGCGGTTGCCTTCAATCGGGACTTGATTGCTGGGAAACCCCGGAGGTTCCCTTCGCTGACGGATTTGACCGGTTTTACGGTGACTCCAAGCCTGGTCGGGGTCCATAAGCCCTGCCGAATGGTGCTGGCTTCTCTTCGTTCCCCGGTTCGGTACCCGTGGGCCACTGCCCAACCCCGGCCCTACGGTTCCGCGTCGATAGGCCTCTCCTGCAGACGGTCACGACCGTCTGCCAACCTTGCTGTATGTGCCCAGGCCACGTACCCGGACACGGTCAGTCTGCTCCTCTACCACTTCACTCCTCTCCTTTCACTTTCCCTCACAGATCTAACTCCAAACTCAACTCTCTCCTTTTCCCGCCTCCAGGACTGTGAACTCCTCGGCGGGTGGGGCCAACTGCCTGGCTCCACCCCCTGGTGTGGACATCAGCCCCTGGAGGGAGGCAACAAGGATTTTTGTCTGACTTCGATCTGCCTAGCCGGGGTGTGGGGTGTGCTGTTGCAGTATTTGTGACGTCCTGGCTTGTCCAGGGTGCCACAACTACATTCACACGACCATCCCGTCTTTGTGGTCCGCAAAAAACGGTCCTGTTATTTCACGGGTGCATCCGTGTGTCTTCTGGGGTTTTTTTTGCGGACTGCACAAAACTGAAGTAGCTAGATAGATAAATAGATGGATAGATATAGATAAAGGGATAGATAGATAGATAAATAGATAGAGAGATAGATAGATTGATAAATAGAGGGATAGATAGATTGATAAACAGATAGAGGGATAGATAGAGGGATAGATAGATAGATAGATAGATAGATAGATAGATAGATAGATAGAGGGATAGATTGATAGATTGGATAGAGGGATAAATAGAGAGAAGGATAGATAGATAGATAGAGGGATAGATAGCTAGATAGAGGGATAGATAGAGAGATGGATAGATATAGGGATAAATAGATGGATAGATAGAGGGATAGATAGATAGAAGGATAGCTAGATAGAGGGATAGATAGAGATGGATAGATAGAGGGATAGATAGAGAGAGATGGATAGATAGATAGATAGAGGGATAGATAGAAAGATAGAGGGATAGATAGATAGATAGAGGGATAGATAGATAGATAGAGGGATAGATAGATAGAGTGATGGATAGTCCAGGGGCGTCACATATCTAGCTATCAGGTCGTCACAGGGTACTGCACAAGCCGCCCTTCCGTGCAGTATTCCGTCTGGTCTCCCTCTTGGTTCTGGGTCCCTACTTAAGTGGTGTTGCCTCTAACATCAAATCCTAGATACACCCTGCACCACACCCACCTGACACACCAGTGGACGGCTTGAGAGGAATAGAGTCGCCGACCTGGGGGGTCAGTGAGTGGAGGTGAGGAGTGTAGAGAGTGGAGTAGAGTCAGTGAGTGGAGAAGGAGGTGGAAAGTAGCCCTCGAGAGGAGCTCAGAGGAAGTCTAGCTATCCCAGATTCATTCATTCATCCATCCATCCATCCATCCATCCATCCATCCATCTATCCCTCTATCTATCTATCTCTCTATCTATCCCTCTATCTATCTATCTATCTATCTATCTATCCCTCTATCTATCTATCTCTCTATCTATCCCTCTATCTATCTATCTCTCCCTCTATCTATCTATCCCTCTATCTATCCCTCTATCTATCTATCTCTCTCTCTATCTATCCCTCTATCTATCTATCTCTCTATCTATCCTGCTATCTATCCCTCTATCTTTATCTATCCATCTATTTATCTATCTAGCTGCTTCTGTTTTTTTGCGGTCCGCAAAAAAAACCAAACGGAAGGCACTCAGATGACACACGGATGAATCCGTGAAAAAACAGGACCGTTGTTTGCGGACCGCAAAAACAAGACAGTCGTGTGAATGTAGCCTAAGGCCTCTTCCTAGATGGAAGATACATTTTTGAATTGAGTGTTTACTTAACCTCCCCCTTCTTAAATTATAATTACAGTTTTATATTGTTTACTGTTTGTTGCCGAGGTTACCGACCACTGCTGGAGTTCTAGTGTTGGCCGGGATCTCTGGAGCATGATGTTCGCTCCCGATCCTGGCAGCTTAAATGCTCCTTGGGCCAATCAGTGAGCTCAGCAACTCAAGTGCTCCTATGGCCAATCGGTGAGCTCAGCAGCTTAAGTGCTCCTATGGCCAATCAGTGCACTCAGCAGCTCAAGGGCTCCTATGGCCAATCAGTGAACTCAGCAGCTCAACTGCTCCTTGGGCCAATCAGTGACCTCAGCAGCTTAAAGGGGTTGTTCACTACTTAGTTTTCCAAGCCACATTGATATAACGTTGATAAACAAGGCTTCTCTCAAATACTTTGTGTTGGCAATTCTGCCTCTGAGCGGCGTTATTGTGCTCCGCTCATCCCCATCGCGTGATCCCCGGGCTCCGTGACCTCTGATGTCCGGTGATGTGACGTCAACTTCCAGATGACCTGACATCACCGAGCCCGGCCCCAGTCTTCCTTTGTGACCCGGCTGTGAGCGACGTTTCACCACTTGTCACAGCCCAGCATCACTCCTCCTTGTGGCGCTCTGCAGTGAAGGAAAGCGCGAGATGCTGGGCTGTGACGAGCGGTGAAACTCCGCTCATAGCCAGTCAGGAAGACTGGGGCCAGCCTCGGTGATGTCTAGTCATCTGGAAGTTGACGTGACATCACCGGACATCAGAGGTCATGGAGCCCGGGGGTCACGCGATGGGGATGTGCAGAGCACAATAGAACTGCCCAGTGGCAGAATTGCCAACACAAGGTATTTGAGAGAAGCCTTGTTTCTCAACGTTATATCAATGTGGCTTGGAAAACTAAGTAGTGAACCACCTCTTTAAATACCCCTATGGCTAATCAGATGTTAATCGCAGCCAAGGATGGTATCGCTCCCCACAGGTGGAGTGGGCCCCAGGGAGGATGATGAGGGGAGTAGTAATGGTGGCGGGGAGCGGCAGTACTGGTAATAAAGAGTCAGAGTCTATAGCTGCGTTTCCAGGTTGTTTACTCACTTTTGTACCATGCCACTCGCCCAGATAGTACCGGTCACTTGCTATGATGGGCTCCGTGTAACCCGAATCCCTTTAGAGATCAGTCCGATTTGGTGTTCAGTGGCTTTCCTCCTTGTAACGCCTGCCTGTGGATCCCCTGGCTTGAAGCTACGAGGGGACCTGGGGTTTCATGAGATGTACTCTTGTCCCTATCTGCAAGTGCCGCGGTTCTGATGTGGGGTCCGACTTGGAACGAGGCCACGGATCCTATATGGCGCTGTGTGGTCAGGGGAGCTTGAAACCGTCCCCGTCCAGGCAGATTCTAGAAAACGAATGTGAAGTAAGATCTTCTGTGGGGAGCAGAGTTCCCTCTCCCCGCCGGCAACCGTGATGAACTTCTCCTCCTTCCCACCGGAGCACCTGAAGATGCGACTGCTTCCTTCCTCTCCTGCTCGAGAACTCACAACTGTTGTGTTGGCTCCTGACTCCCCCTGCTGGCTGCTCCTCCCCCTCCCAGGTCCTAAGCTAGTGGGACTGGGGCCTCTGTTGAGGGCATCCTGAAAATGCCTCTCTATCGGCGACCCCTTTATTACCCGACCCTAGCCCAGTCCCCAGCGGGAACAGGGCAACCAGGTGTGTATTTTTTGGTGTAATGTGGTGAAACCAGGACTGATCTCCTTAGGAACCGGGTTTAGCATTACACCCAAATTTGGGTGCAATACTCTGTGGCGACTGAAGCCTCAGGGGGTGCCACACATGCACTTGGTGCACCCTTGGCATGGCTGAACATCCCCACCTCTATTTGGTTCCTATAGAGTCCGAGCTGTCAATCAAGCAAAAGGGGGCAGAGATAAATGTCAAACAGATGGGAGGGAGCACTGAACTGCTCGGCCACACTAAGGGTGCACCCGGCTCTTGTACTTGGTTTGAACAGTCATTTTATGGTGACCGATCCCCATTCAGTGTTATTTTTACTGTTGGGTACTTTTCTGGTAAAAGCTACATAACATTATATGTTCTCCTATATACAATATATTCAAAGGGGAAATTTAGGAAGGGCTTGTACCCATTTCCACTACTAACTTTGGCGCGCACTAATTTTGTGACTTTTTTGGCACTTTTTAAAAGCCCAAGAAGCACGTGAGCTGCTGAGCTCACTGATTGGCCATAGGAGAACTTGAGCTGCTGAGCTCACTGATTGGCCATAGGAGCAATTAAGCTGCCAGGATCAGGAGCGAACATCATGCTCCAGTGATAATGGCCAGCACTAGAACTCCAGCTGTGGAAGGGTTAATCATAAATTATAGTTTAAATAGAATGTGTCAAAAAGATAAACCCATTTTAAACCATCTACAGTATATGAGAATGTATGTGACAGAAACTGGAATAAAATGATATCTTGATATCTGCGATCCGATCTCTTGTTCCAGAGAAATCCAATGTTAATATCTATGGGCCGTACATAGATCTCCCAGAGAGCCAGGGGCGAGTACTTCTTCCCCCTGTAGGATGTTGACCAATTACAAGCAGACAACATGCAGAGGCAAGAAAAACACGCCCCTCTTTTTCATGCCTGTGTATAATTGGCCAACATCATACATGTGGAAGAAGAACACGCCTGTTATGATCCGGAACCATGGAAGACCCCACAAATCATTGGCAAAAGGTGACAAGAGCATTGGCAACTAATCTGGCCGCCATCCCCTTACTAACCATCACAACTAGAAGTAGCCGAGGGGTGAACTAACATCCTGTGCACCGCGAACCCAGGCGGAGAACTAACTATCCTAAAGGTTGGAAAGATGAATAACTCTCTGCCTCAGAAAATAGACAAGAATAGCTAGCCCCCCACATTCAAAGACTGCGGTGATATAGGAAAAACACAATACACAGATAGATGACAGGATTAGCAAAAGGTGAGGCCCCCGCTGACTAAAATAGGAAAGGACAGGAAAGGGACTGATGGTGGCCAGAGAAAAACCCTGCAAAATACCAACTTCCTGATAGTACAAAAAGGCCCTCAGATCGCACGATCTGAACTCCGTCCTATACCAGGTGCCCTTGTCATACCAATGAACAGAAAACAAGAATCATAACAAAGTCAACAAGCCACAAACACATGGACCCAAAGGAGCTATACTCCACACAGAACTGCAGGGAGTTCCTCAACAATCCACTGAGGGGGAAAATCCCTGCAAGCAAATACACTGAAACCAACCACAGCAAATGACAAACCCAGATAAACAAAAGAACAAGACAATAAATAAAGAGCAAGCACTTATCTGGAGTAGATGTGGTGTAGAGCAGGATTAAGCAGGCTGGTGATACAAAGAACAACTGACATCCGGCAACAGCCTGCAATCAGACCAGGATTTAAATAAGCAGAGAGTTAGCAAAGGAAACACCCACTGCACAACACACCTGGTCCATGTCCAAACCATTCCTGGCCACCAGAGGGAGCCTCCCAGCAGCCAAAACATAACTAACATTCACAACACACGCCCCTAGAAGCAGATTCTTGGGGAGATCTATATTCTGACAATAGATCTTAACACCCCATTTACATATTATAGAAAAACGTGGATGTCTCTGGAATAAAGCATCAGATCGCAGCTTTCTATGACCTGCATGTGTGGCGCCCCTGACCTGGTCAGGCACCACTAAGTACTGCAACCATGCTGGGGCAGTACTTTCAGGTAATCCAAAGGCTGGAATAGGGTGTATATGCACAACACATAGCAACCAGGTCTCCCACACCTTAGAGAGGACCCTTGGGCAGACCCAAGAGGGGAATTTCTTCCACATCTCATCTAGGGGTGTAGGGGAGGGGCTGGAAGCTAGGTTGCAGCGGCTGTCAGGAAAGTAGGAGGAGCTAGCCAGTCTGGTAGCAGAGAGAAGCGCAAAAGGTGGCAAGAGAGAAGGACGTGCGCTGACACACTAGTCAGACCCTGCACATGAAGTAGCCATTAGCGGTGGAGAACAGTTACCAGCAAGTCAGTCAGAAAGACGCTGAGGAAGTCAGCTTGTCGAGTACGGGGACTCCCGGTGACTAGGCACGCACGGGGAACAGGTCCCTAGAGTAGCCGTCCATTTACTGATCTGCTAAACCTGCCGGTGAGGGAGACCACAAGTCCCTCACCAATCAACTAGAGTCCAAGCCTCAGCAGCAACGAGGGGGCCCATAAGGGGGATCGAGCCTGGAGCCAGCTACCTTAGCCACGCTGCCGGCAAACGGGCCAAAAAGGGGAGAAAAGGCAGTAGCGACTTCCCTGGATGAATCCCACGGTACTTCAAGTCAGGGGTTATCCGAAACAAGAAGTGCTAGGAAGGCGAGTTAACGGTTACCCTTAGACCGGCCTAAAGGATACCTGGTTCCACCTGGTTTATCTCAGCATCGCCTGGGTTACCTCACGATAACACCAAAAAGTGAGTAAAGAACAGTTGAAAGACATCTTGGACTGAGACTCAGTTATTCTGGGACCTGTTGTTCCACACACCCGAGCCCCTGGGGCCAGCCTCACTCACGGGAGGCCACACCATCAGACTGCAGACTCCATCAGCCCCAGACACTCGTTAAAGCTGCAGTGGCGGTCACCCATAACCCTGACCGTAAACGGAGAGTGGCGTCACGACTCCCATATAAATAAACCTGACATACCTGTTGCCAGAAGTACCAAAAAGTGGAGACCCTGTGGCGTCCCGAAGGAGGAGTGGTGAAGTCCTTGGGGCGACCGTTGGAGGTAGGGTCCCACACATGCCCAAACACCAATGTCCATAAATCCCCCCTCCCCCATTTTGAGATGTTTTTGTCACATAGACCATATCATTTAGACAAAACCAGAGCCGATTACAAGAAAATATAAATTTATTAATAATACCCAAGTGAGTTCTGCCTCTTATCTTCAGTACAAGGCGGTAAATACGCGGTACATGAGATACACGTAGAGGCATAACCAGTATCCAACCATTGTCACCGTCGACACAGGAGACCAGAAGTTGATCTTCCATATAACTATAACACCATAAGATGCTATAGCCAGGAGTGTGGCCACCACAACTCCAGCGGTGACACATCCAATACAACAGCGGATATCTTCTATCACTCTGCTTCGTTCATACCGAGACACGTAGAGCCCTATCCGTGTTTCTTTCGGACAGACGTAGCTCACAGCTGTCTACACCTTCGAGAAGTTCATGTAAACAGTAAGTAGATATAGTAGAATGTGAGCAAAGTAAATCTGTCCAATAATGATGAAGCCAGCAAGATTCCAGAAGGGAGGAAGAGTCGCGGAACGGGATCCAAGGATCGTTACTGCAGCAAACAGGACCGTAATCCAGAGGATCAGCTGACGGACGCTCGGTGGCTTTTGACCAGTCTTCCCCCTCAATACAATGATCTGCTGCTCCATAGTGGTGACAACCGGAGTCATCAGCGGAGAACAAGTCGTCAAATTCTTTAGAAATCTCTAACCAATCCAAGAGAAATGGTGAAATCGCTCCTTCTATGCAGGAAAGTTCTATCAGTATGAGGCGGTAGAGTTCTATGATTGTGAGGTGCCGGGCTCTGTAATTATGAGGTGTCTATGGTTATGAGGTTGTAGGATTCTATGATTCCAAGGAGGCAGAGATCTAAGTGTATCAGTTAGGAGGCATCAGGGATCTAGGTTCTATGTGTCTTGGCTTTGTGACTCTAGTCACTACTCATGGGCTAGCTGTGAGGCTGGGTAGATAAGAGGTCCGGGGTCAGATTCCATGAGGGCTTGTAATCAATAAAGGGGTAAAAAAAATGGTCACAGTCCAAGGTCTGAATTCCAAGAAGGTAGTGGATAAAGACAAAGGGGCTAGGCAAACGGATAGTCAGAAACGAGTTCAAAGGTCGGGCAGCAACTTATCAGAGACTGAGCACAGAAACGAGGCACATAGACACCACTGAGCTTAAGGCTATGACCGCACTTTGCGTTGTCCTACTTGCAGTTTTAAACGCACGTTTTGGCCTTAATTGATTTAGCCAAAGTTGCCTTTTTCAGAAATTTAGCGCTAAAAACGCATGCGTATTTACTGCGTTTTAGATGCGTTTTCAGCGCTTTTTACATGCGTTTTGAACTGCAAGAATCCATATGCGTTTGCCAACTAAAAACAAAGCTAAATAAAGCTTACCAGGTCAATGACAAAGATGTCTGACTTTGTAAAAAAAAAAAACCAGTAGAGTTCTACTGATGTCATTTCCACATGAAATGATAACATCAAAGTCATCATCCCAAAAAAAAAAAAAAAGAAGGAGAATACAAATTAAACACATGGCAAGTATAATATTGTTTGCAAACGATCATTTTATGAGATTATATGTTGCTTTGGAGTCAAACAACAATTCTTAAAAAAAGTAAAGATAATTTCATAACATCTAATATATAAAGCTGAATGTGTGTGTGTGTGTGTACGTGTGTGTGTGTGTGTGTGTGTGTGTGAGTGTGTGTGTGTGTGTGAGTGTATGTGTATGTCCGGGATTGGCATCTGCACTGTCGCAGCTACAGCCACAAAATTTTGCACACTCACACATCTGGACCCCGAGAGCGTCATAGGCTATGTTTTGAGTGGAAATTTTAACCCCGCGCTTTACAGTTATTCGCCAAAAAACCTGCCTCCATTAAAGCAAATGGAGCTGGGAGCCACAGTGCAGCCAGAACTTCAGAAGAATGCGCAGCCACGCCCTTATATGGAATGTTGGCGTGTCACAATGCAGCCAGGGAAAGAGACAGACACAGACAGGGAAAGAGGCAGACACAGACAGGGTAAGAAATAGACATAGACAGGGTAAGAGACAGACACAAAGAGACAGACACAGACAAAGAGACAGACTATTTTGTTAACAACAGTTATTAACCTGGGAGAAGCCGGGTAGTACAGCTAGTTTCAATTAATTGTTGAAGGCTGGACGGTAATTCTTCAACATTTTCAGTAGTAATTGGATTTTCTGTTTCTTGATCTTCTCCCGTTGGTTGTCCTTGTGGAGGTATGTTTCCTGATGTTCTAAATGGATTTTATAAAATAAAAAAACAAAAAATTATATAACTACAAAACCATTAAACACTGCTTTAGTTTATGAATTTATGAAACACATAACAAAAGGAAAGTGTATTTTATTTTTGAGAACTATTCAGTTTAGAAATTATTTAATTTTTTTTTTATTTTTTTTGCATTTGAAATAAAAATTAAAAACTTACTGATGTAATTGACGGCTAATACGAAGAAACTTTAGAGCCTGATAATAAATAAAACTTGGTTTCTTCGGTGAAGATCCACTTTTACAACCCTCCAATCTAATTTTATTGAACCGATCTTTCACCGACCACCATCGTTTGCGTACATCTTGTTCTAAAAATTAAATGTAATAAAACAGTATTTTTAAAAAAAAAAAAAAAAAAAAAAATTAAATTTATATAATTAATTAGATAAAAAAAAAACAAAAACAATTTTATGTTGCAACGCCTCATCAGCCTCATGCCATTAAGGGAACAATTCTGTGCATATGGTCACCCAACAGTCTGCACATTTCAACTTCTGCATGTAGTCAGAAGACGTAGGGTCCCACAAACATGGCATAGTTTCCACCTGAGTTATCATGAGAAATTACATTACTTAGATTTATCAAAATGTATTTTGTACTTTTTATTCTAGGTTTTATTTATTTATATACAAAAATAAATATACATAAACTACTAACTGTTCCCCAAAATAAACTATTGTGGAATATATCTTATTAAAAAAACAAAATCATTTGTTACAACAATCAAATATGTTACACATGTTTTTACACATTTAGATAAATTTTCAATAGCAAAGTATAAGCAAAATTTAAAAAATTATAAAAAAAAATAAAAAAAATTCAAAAATTATTTATTAAGGTTTACATTGTTTATATAATTAAATTTTAAATTTTGTAAACAAACAAATTTAAAGATAAAGAATTTTACTTAAAATGTATTATTAAATAGAAGAAACACAGATCATAATATTAAATAGAAAGAACATAATATTAAATAGGAGAAGGAACATAATATTAAATAGAAGAAAGAACATAATATTAAATAGAAGAAAAAATAAAATATATTATAATGCAATATAAAATGAACCAAAAATTACGCAAAAAAAATATAATAAACTAAAATTAACAAATATATTAAATAAATTTTAACCAACATCATATATTTATGTTTAATCTTTCTTTATTAAAGTAAACAAGAGAATTTACAGGAAGAAAAAAAAAAAGAAGATTCAAATACGTGATTACCGTATTTTTCGGACCATAAGACACACTTTTTTTCCCCCAAATGTTGGGGGAAAGTTGGGGGTGCGTCTTATGGTCTGACTGTGGCTGTGGGGAATGAGGGTGCTGCGGTGGAGCGGGTCATCGGGGGCACGAGCAGGCTACTATAGCAGCCTGCCGTGACCACGTGTGCCCGCTCATCCTCCCGCCCATTTCTCAGCGCAGAAGCCGGCGCTGACAGGTGGGCGGGAGGACGAGCGGGGACGCGCGCATAGTAAAGAGCCGGTCCACATGATCACCCCTGGCAATTACAGCCTGGAGTGATCATGTGCGGCTGTATTCACTGCCCCCCGCACATCATTATCAGCGCGGGGTGCAGTGAATCAGTACACTCACCCGTCCCCGTGTGTGGAGCCGTTCCCCCGCAGCACGCGATGTCTTCCTGTCTGTGCCGGTCAGCTGATCTGTGCTGATCAGCTGATCGGCACAGACAGGAAGACATCACGTGCTGCAGGGGAACGGCTCCACACACGCAGGTCAGCGGCGCAGAGAGGAAGATGATTGGTGCTGGAGGGAGTGAGGAAAAGGTGAGTATAAACGTTTGTTTTTTTTTCTCTGTGCTATAGGATACAGGCCATATACCAGGATGGTATATGAGCACGATGGGGGCATATAGCAGGATGGGAGTATATGAGCAGGAGGGATGGGGGGTATATGAACAGGATGGAAGTATATGAACAGGATGGGGGTATATGAACAGGATGGATGGGGGGTATATGAACAGGATGGAAGTATATGAACAGGATGGATGGGGGGTATATGAACAGGATGGGGGGTATATGAACAGGATGGATGGGGGGTATATGAACAGGATGGGGGTATATGAACAGGATGGGGGTATATGAACAGGATGGGAGTATATGAGCAGGACGGATGGGGGGTATATGAACAGGATGGGGGGTATATGAACAGGATGGGGGGTATATGAACCGGATGGGGGGTATATGAACAGAATGGGGGGTATATGAACAGGATGGGGGTATATGAACAGGATGGGGGCTATATGAACAGGATGGATGGGGGCTATATGAACAGGATGGATGGGGGCTATATGAACAGGATGGGAGTATATGAACAAGATGGGGGTATATGAACAGGATGGGGGTATATGAACAGGATGGGGGTATATGAACAGGATGGGGTATATGAATAGGATGGAGGAATATGAGCAGGATGCTGGTATATAAGCAGGATGGGGGTTTATAGCAGGATCATATACAAGGCAGGAGGATCATTACCAGGATGGGGTACCTTAGTAGAGAATTTGGGGACATTACCCCCATAACAGTGTCAGCAGCAGATCCTCGCCCCATAACAGTGTGTCATGACCACATTTTTTTTGCTTAAAGTTTTATTTTCCTATTTTCCTCCTCTAAAACCAGGGTGCGTCTTATAGTCCGGTGCGTCTTATAGTCCGAAAAATACGGTACTTCATGTCAACTTACAGAGAAGAGTATAAGCCACATCCTAACTAACACCTCTTCTCTTACTATCATAAGGCATGCATATGACATGTAACCACCTTTTATAATACAGACAATCTCCTTCCAATTGAGAACTACACCTCAAACAAAGTGAGGCTACTGCCAAAAACAAAAAAGAAAAGGAAAAAATTTGAAGATTTAACGAGAACTAGAGAGAAAGGAAAGTAGCAAGGGGGAAAGATAAGGAAAAGAAGAGAAGGAAAAGGGGGAGAGAAGAGCAACAGAAAGAGAGGGAGGGAAGGCATGGTAGGGATTACTTCCCCAGTACTCGGGCCGCTACATTGGACTAACGTAACACACGTCATGCATTACCAATAAGGTTCTGAAATGGTAGAGAATCAAGAGTCAGGGTCCAGGGGGTCCAGATCCTAAGAAATTTATCCACTGAGTCATTGGTTTCTACCGTTAGGGACTCCATCCTGTGGATGATGGCCATCTCCGCAAACCACTCCCTCACAGATGGCACCCCAGTCGATTTCCAGTATCTCGGGATCACCATGCGTGCCGCCGTAAGACAGTATCTCAGAAGGCCCGCTTTCTGTGATTTAAGCGATCCCGGGAGAATTGAAAGCAGCGCCATCTGAGGGGAACCCACCAACTGCTCTCCGCAAATCACAGCGTATGCTTTGAACACGGACCTCCAGAAAGGTTGTATCAATGGGCAGTCCCACCAGATATGCAGCATTGTCCCCCTTCCCTTTCCGCACCTCCAGCAGCTATCTGAGACCCCGGGAAATATTGCGTGTAGAGTATCCGGGCACCTGTACCAACGGGTCAGAATCTTATAATTTTTTTCCTGTGCTGCACAGGCGATGGAAAATTTATGAGTGAGGATAAAGGACTTTTTCCAGTCCTCCTCAGGAATGAAAGTCCCCAAATCTCTATTCCACTTCTCGATATATTTAAGGTCTCCCATGTCCGCCTCTGTAATCAGGAAGGAGTAAACAAGAGACAAGAGATGCCCGGGAGAATCCTCCCACAAAAACAATTGTTCAAATTTTGTGGGCTGAGCCGCAAAAAGCCCAAGTCTGTTGTCAACCATCAAGAAGGACCTAAGTTGAAGGTATTCCAGCCAAGCCGTTGGATGCCGACCCTCTGGGAGCAAAAGGGCTGAAAAGGGGGGTACCTCCAAACCGTGCAAAGTCTGGGCTATCCGTGTGTCCTCACCCCTTCTCCAACCTAAGAAACGCTCGACTCCCATCCCTGGGGGGAACTCTGGGTTAGAGAAAAGCGGTGAGAGTGGACCAGGACCCCTAGAGAGAGATCCCCGCCCGCACTCAACGTCCCAGACCCTCAGGGACATCATTATATATTTAACAATATTTTTTAAAAATTATTAAAAGGATTATTTATATAAAAAATCACAAATAAATAATTAAATCAAAACATAAAACTTACCATACTTATCAATTTAGAAACATCGATTTCCAATCGCTGATACCAAGCCGTGGCACAAAATATAAGTGTAGGCAAATTTAACAACGTTTTTGCATACAATGTTGTGGGAAAATAGTGCATGCCCATGTCTCCTTTTATTTCAAAACGGATGTGATGTAGGTGATGACGTTTGAGATTTCGTTCCCATCCTCCAACAATTGCGTTTTTGACAAGCAAAACGCAGTGGAAATGCAGAGAAAACGCATTTGAAACGCATATTTTTCTACAAAACATAGGTTTTGACATTTCTCATAGGATTTAATGATACCAAAGCGCTGCAGAAATGGCAAAAACAACTGACATGCTGCTTCTTTGAACGCATGGTTTTTGCCACAAATTATGCAAATTAAACGCAGCGTTTTGGCATGAAAACGTTGCGGAAACGCAGGTAGAAATGCAAAGTGCGGTCATACCCTAAAACTACAAGTGGCAGTGATCTGACCAATGCCAGGGAGCTAAATAGCCAGGAAATCACCATAAAGGGTGAGACCTGGAGGAAGCCCAGCAGCCCCAACCCATAGAGGGGTGCAAGGCGATCCGCAATTTACATGGGAACAACCCAGCCTTTTAACCCCTTCACGACCATGGACAGATCTATCTGTCATGGAGCGTGTCCCGTTAAGCCCCGCCCCCGGCAGGCGGCTGCGATCAGTGCACATATCAGCTGTTTTCAACAGCTGACATGTGTGCCTGCATGTTACGAGCGGAATCGCTTCCACCCGTAATATTAACCCCTTACATCTCGCTGCCAAAGTCTGGCAGCGAGATGTATATACGAGCGGTGAAGATTTTTACTTACCGCCGCCCCCACCGGAAGTCACGTGAGTGATCACGTGACTTTCGGTGGTTGCCATGGTAGCACAGGGTCATGTGATGATGCCTGCAGCTATGACGTTTCACTTTCATTTTCACCCGGCCCGGAGCCGAATGAATCAAGAAGTGACCGTATCTGCTGTTTACAGCTGTATAGCTGTGATCAGCAGATAGATCAGAGCGATCGGATTGCTGATCACTATAGCCCCCTAGGGGGACTAGTAAAATAAAAAAAAGTTAAAAAAATAACAATAAAAAAACCCCTAAAAGTTCAAATCACCCCCCTTTCCCCCCATTGAAAATTAAACGGTTAAAAAATAAATAAATATACACATATTTGGTATCGCCGCGTTCAGAAATGCCCGATCTATCAAAATATAAAATCAATTAATCTGATTGGTAAACGGCGTAGTGGCAAAAAAATTCCAAACGCCAAAATTACGTTTTTTGGTCGCCGCAAGTTTTACGCAAAATGCAATAACAGGCGATCAAAACGTAGCATCTGCGCAAAAATGATACCAATAGAAACGACAGCTCGAGATGCAAACAATAAGCCATCACTGAGCCATAGATCCCAAAAAATGAGAACTCTACGGGTTTCGGAAAATGGCGCAAAACATATGCCACTTTTATTGGACAAGCTTGTGAATTTTTTTTTAACCCCTTAGATACAAGTAAACCTATTCATGTTTGGTGTCTACAAACTCGCACCGACCTGAGGCATCCCACTGACACATCAGTTTTACCATATAGTGAACACCGTGAATAAAACATCCCAAAAACTATTGTGCCATCACACTTTTTTTGCAGTTTTTCCACACTTGGAATTTTTTTGCTGTTTTCCAGTACACTATATGGTAAAAATTATGGTTTCATTTAAAAGTACAACTTGTGCCGCAAAAAACAAGCCCTCATATGGCAAGATTGACAGAAAAATAAAAAAGTTACGACTCACGGAAGAAGGGGAGCAAAACACAAAAACGCAGAAATGGAAAGTGCCCCGGGGATGAAGGGGTTAAGGCCGATTCTGACGCCCATGCTGGTGTCCCATTACTCGGACAACCCCTTCTCAATTACTATATTCTCCATGTAAAATAAAAGACGCCTGTACTGTATTCACCTCCAGTGCTGGGGCCGTTCCAATAATATCAGCCTTCTGCACACTGTGGTCACTGAAATAATACTGATACTGTGCCGCCCAAAATAATACTGCCACATACTGTGCCCACTGAAAATAATACTCATACTCTGCCGCCCCAAAAATAATACTGCCACATACTGTGCCCACTGAAAATAATAATTATACTATGCCGCTCAAAAATAATACTGCCAATTACTGTGCCTAATGAAAATAATACTCATACTCTGCCGCCCAAAAATAATACTGCCACATATTATGTCCCTGAAAATAATACTTATACTCTGCTGCCCAAAAATAATACTGCCACATACTGTGCCCACTGAAAATAATAATTATACTCTGCTGCCCAAAAATAATACTGCCAAATACTGTGCCCAATGAAAATATAACTTATACTCTGCTGCCCAAAAATAATACTGCCACGTACTGTGCCCACTGAAAATAATACTCATACTCTGCTGCCCCAAAAATAATACTGCTACATACTGTGCCCACTGAAAATAATACTTATACTGAGCCACCCAAAAATAATACTACCACACACTAAAAATAATACTTATACTCTGCTGCCCATGCTGGTGTCCCATTACTCGGACAACCCCTTCTCAATTACTATATTCTCCATGTAAAATAAAAGACGCCTGTACTGTATTCACCTCCAGTGCTGGGGCCGTTCCAATAATATCAGCCTTCTGCACACTGTGGTCACTGAAATAATACTGATACTCTGCCGCTCAAAAATAATACTGCCAAATACTGTGCCCAATGAAAATAATACTCATACTCTGCCGCCCAAAAATAATACTGCCACATATTATGTCCCTGAAAATAATACTCATACTCTGCCGCCCAAAAATAATACTGCCACATATTATGTTCTGAAAATAATACTTAGACTATGCCACCCAAAAATAATACTGCCACATATTATGTCCCTGAAAATAATACTTATACTCTGCTGCCCAAAAATAATACTGCCACATACTGTGCCCACTGAAAATAATAATTATACTCTGCCGCTCAAAAATAATACTGCCACATATTATGTCCCTGAAAATAATACTTATACTATGCCACCCAAAAATAATACTGCCACATACTGTGCCCACTGAAAATAATAATTATACTCTGCCGCTCAAAAATAATACTGCCACATATTATGTCCCTGAAAATAATACTTATACTCTGCCACCCAAAAATAATACTGCCACATATTATGTCCCTGAAAATAATACTTATACTCTGCTGCCCAAAAATAATACTGCCACATACTGTGCCCACTGAAAATAATACTTATACTCTGCCACCCAAAACAATGCTGCCACACATCGTGCTCACTAAAAATAATACTTATACTCTGCTGCGCAAATATAATACTGCCACATACTGTACCCACTGAAAATAATACTTATACTATGCCGCCCAAAAATAATGCTGACAGACATCATGATCACTGAAAATAATACTTATACTCTGCTACCCAAAAATAATACTGCCATATACTGTGCCCAGTGAAAATAATACTTATACTCTGCCGCCCAAAAATAATACTGCCATATACTGTGCCCATTGAAAATAATACTTATATTCTGCCGCCCAAAAATAATGTTGCCACATACTGTGCCCACTGAAAATAATACTTATACTATGTTGCCCCAAAATAATCCTGCTGCACACTGTGCTCCACCTTTTATCATTGGAGCTTGGCTGTATGGCTCATTTTTTTTCTGCGACAGTGTCCCTTCATGCATTGACTCGGCACACCTTACTAGCCCTGCCTTAGCCACACAGTACATACCTCAGCATTCTCCATTTAGACTTATTTGGGCATTTTTTGACTACGATATTGTTAGTTACTCTGTAAAGCCGACTGATGCCACTTTTTCATCATGTTGGGGATTTGGTTGAGAAGGAGGAATTAGGGGAATTTTATGTTGTAAAGGAAGGCCCTGGCAATAGGGAGAGGGAAGCGGGCTAACTTCCTAACACTCACCTGAGTCTGATCCCTGCAGTCCTAACATCCCTAGTCGGGTCCTTCTCCCATGCACCGTCACGTGACTAGGCCTTAACTCACCCTGACTAGTGTGTAAGCCAGCAAGACACTAGTCTCACTACTGCAATAAAACAACACAAGGGAAATACACAATAAATAGCACTCCTCGGTTTCTCCATCAGGAAACTTCACAGCTGCAACTGATATAAACTCCTCAGCTTCTCCACAGACAGGCTCCTTTGAAGTGGTCAGTATAAAAGATATATCACTGGCATGGAGTGAAGTCAGGGGTGGGTATATATAGTGGAATGGACTGATAAGATAATGCAGCTAATTAATTCTAAGGGCGGCTTTGCACGTTGCAACATCGCACGTGCGATGTCGGTGGGGTCAAATCGAAAGTGACGCACATCCGGCGTCACTTTCGACATCGTTGTGTGTAAATCCTAGATGATACGATTAACGAGCGCAAAAGCGTTGTTATCGTATCATCGGTGCAGGCTCCGACTTTTTCATAATTACGCTGCCGCGACAGGTACGATGTAGTTCCTCGTTCCTGCGGCCGCACATATCGCTGTGTGTAAAGCCGCAGGAGCGAGGAAGATCACCTTACCTGCCGCCGCCGGCTATACGGAAGGAAGAAGGTGGGGGGGATGTTTACATCCTGCTCATCTCTGCCCCTCCGCCGCTATTGGCCGCCTGCCGTATGACGTCGCTATGACGCCGCACGACCCGCCCCCTTAGGAAGGAGGCGGGTTGCCGGCCAGAGCGACGGTCTCAGGGCAGGTGAGTGCATGTGAAGCTGGCATAGCGATAATTTTCGCTATGCCAGCTATCACAAGATATCGTACCTGCGATGGGGGCGGGGACTATCACGTGCGACATCGCAGCATCGGCTTGCGATGTCGCAACGTGCAAAGCCCGCCTAAGAGTAATCTCAGCCAAAAAGGAAAAGGTCCTTAACCTGTTCAGCATCAATTGAAAGTAAATCCATTCCAATATTCTGTAGACTCCACAAAGGACCTGCGATCAATTAAATGTTAGATCTCCTGATCCCAGATCTTTTAGAAGTAACATGCGGACACAACACACTCGTGACACCTTCTGTATAACTACTTACATGCTGCTGTCATCTTTAACCACGGCATCTAAGGAGTATATCCACCAGTGAGGTTAGACCTACTATATCAGGCACAATTTGTGGACAAAAGGGGCGCTGTTCCTGGAAATAAATAAATAAATAAATTATGCTTTCAAAATAGGATTCATTATTTTTGAAAAATAATTTGCTAAGTCCCAAATATGTAGAAATAAAAATCAGCAAAACCATTGTGAGAAATGGATTACAATTTAAAAAAAAAAACAATCTTGCTTTGTTAAAGGATATCTCTATTGCTGCAGAATTTACCCTTACTCTAAGTGCCTGATATTTACCCTTCAGAGCTGTGTAAATGGTGGTGGGAAATATCACTAATGCCATAAAAAGCCTTCTCTGCAGATATTACTGGTGATCACGCTCCCTTCTCTGACCCTAACATGGGAAATTCTCGCATAATTAGCAATGGATGAGCAGACGTGAAGAAGAAGAAGGTTATGTGTCATTTCTATGCAAAGTGGCAAAAGTAAATGTCACAGATGGACAGATCCATCTATCTATAATCTATCCCTCTATCCATCTATCTATCTATCTATCCCTCTATCTATCTATAATCTATCTATCTATCTATCTATCCATCTATCCCTCTATCTATCTATCCCTCTATCCATCTATCCATCTATCTATAATCTCTCTATCTATCCCTCTATCTATCTATCTATCTATCTATCTATCTATCTATCTATCTATCCCTCTATCTATCTATCTATCCCTCTATCTATCTATCTATCCCTCTATCTATCTATCTATCTATCCATCTATCCCTCTATCTATCTATCTATCTATCTATCTATCTATCTATCTATCTATCTATCTATCCCTCTATCTATCTATCTATCCATCTATCCCTCTATCTATCCCTCTATCTATCTATCTATCTATCCCTCTATCTATCTATCTATCTATCTATCTATCTATCTATCTATCTATCTATCTATCTATCTATCCCTCTATCTATCTATCTATCTATCTATCTATCCATCTATCCCTCTATCTATCTATCTATCCCTCTATCTATCCCTCTATCTATCTATCTATCTATCCCTCTATCTATCTATCTATCTATCTCTCTATCTATCCCTCTATCTATCTATCTATCTATCTATCTATCTATCTATCTATCTATCTATCTATCTATCCCTCTATCTATCTATCTATCTATCTATCTCTCTATCTATCTATCCCTCTATCTATCCCTCTATCTATCTATCTATCTATCTATCTATCCATCTATCTATCCCTCTATCTATCCCTCTATCTATCTATCTATCTATCTATCTATCTATCTATCCATCTATCTATCTATCCATCTGTGAGGCAAACCCTGGGATATGAAGATGAATTATGACTTCCAGTCATAATCGCTCTCATCACTCCATGGCAGTGCCCCCTCCCTTCTTGTTCTCAATGTCCACCATCTGGGAAGGTGTCACATCCCACTTACACCTCCAACAGCCATCTCCTGTGATATGGAGATTAGGTGATGTGGGAACAATGGACACAGGATGACTCCCTGCCGTGACCCTGTAGTAGGGGCTGCTATCTAATTAGCAAGGCTATGGAAGTATCCAGACAGAACGACTCCAGTAAAAAATGGTTCATATCTCGCAAGCCATATTTCCGATAAATATGGCAACCATAAAAATGGTGTCTCCGCATGCGGACGATGCTGGCACACCCTTTTTATGGGAGCAGGATCTGGGGAAATACCCCAGGCGTGATATCAGCCAATGGGGAACTAGTAGGCAAGTCATGAGTCCTCTCGTTCTGTAGCTAAATTCATAGCTGTCACAATGAGAGCGTCGGCGTCCGCCTACGACGCTCCCAGGCCAAGTTATGGCCATATTCCATGTTGTGGATTTTGTCCATAACTCCAGCCAGGGGTGGAGCAGTGCTCCCTCTGAGGTCACTAAGGTAGGAGGGGACCTGGATTTGCCCAGGTTGATAACCCTACTTCGGCCATTTTCCAGTGTTCTTTCGCTGGGGGTCAGGTGTAGGAAACATCTGTGGGAAGGATCCTAGAAACCTGGCCTACAGCGCCCCCCTGTGGCCAGACGCACAAGGTAACTGCTGGAACTGTGTATGCCTGTTTGTAACCCATGCTTTGCTTGTAACTGTACTCTGACATATGTATATTCTGTAGATTCCCTATTGTATATATTGTAGTTTCTAGTGTGCTTTAGGCTGATTAAATTATATAATTAATCTTGGGCTGTTCTGTTATCTCGATCTTGAATCCCACGTCTGTGTGTTCGGCTAATAGTTACCGTAAATCGGTTGGTGGCAGCGAGTTTGTGCCAAGGATTATTGTGGGGAGGCCAGTGAGATTCGGGGAGGTTTTATATATTCCGCCCGCGGAGGTCGGGGGAATATATACCCTACTCTCACCGGGGACCCTTCAATAATCGGCATAAGTAGTATAGCGGCCTCCTTGCTTATCGTCGGGCAATTCCATAATTGGCCTGACTATAAGAGGGGCGCTAGAGAGCGCATCACGTGCTCTGTCTGTCGGTCGGGAGGTATAAAGGAGGGGTGACCCCCCACTTGTTACACCCCGATTGTGACGTACTGGTAGCCAGCGCGGGGGATTTCTGAGTGACCCCCCCGGTGGTTCGTGACATATTGGTGGCATAGCGGTGGGATCGAGATAATAGTGTGTGTGAGTGTGAGACCCATACTCCCAGACACTAAAGACTGCCTGCAGCAGCTGTGGCTGCTGGGGTCTTCAGACCAGACCAACACTAGAGTGTCAGAGTGCAGATACTGTAAGGTGTGTGGAGGCATCAGGTGTCAGTTCTGTGTCAGTGACCAAAGTCTGCAACAATGGCTGAGAGCACCAGGAGCAAAGCCAAAGGAATGGCCGATGCTCAGGCCAGAGACGATGAGGAGGTTGTCCACGAGCCCTCCAGGAGCTCGACGCCAGAAAACCGTTCTGCAGAGGACAGCGCACAACCTGGCAATTATGGACAAGATGAGGAGCAGCTCACCCAAGGGTCCTCAACGAGCCAGATGCCAGCCCTCCGCTCTGCAATGGACAGTGAAGCACCAGGCTCCGCAGCGGGCCGCAGATCACCACGTGCCATTCCACCGAGCCTGGGAGGCTCGGATAGCCTTCTTCAAATGGCTATGGCCCTTCTCCAGGCTGGAGACCGGGATACCTACGAGATACTCATGGCCGAGCGTGAGCGACAGGCAGCGCGTGACGCTGAGGCTGCGGAGCGGCAAGCAGTGCGTGAGGCTGCGGAGCGGCAAGCAGCACGTGAAGAGCGCCAGGCAGAGCGTGACTACCAGCTGCAGCTAGCTCAGCTCCGGCCCTCATCAGCCACACGTGACCTTCAAGACACCAAACTTCCAAAGGTCCGTGTTGAGGACTTCCCAGTGCTGGAGAAGGATGGAGACTTGGACTCTTTCTTGACTGCTTTTGAACGGACTTGCCTGCAGCACCATCTGGACAAGGACCAGTGGGCCAAATACCTGACCCCCCGTTTAAGGGGTAAGGCCCTGGATATCCTTGGGGACTTGCCTGCTGAGGCAGATCAGGGCTACGACACCATCAAGCGGGCCCTGATCCAACAGTACAACCTCACTCCAGAGTCCTACCGCAAGAAGTTCCGGAGCCTACAGAAGGGACCAAAGGACTCCTGGGCTGACCACCGGCGGGCACTTGCCCGAGCTGCCGACCACTGGACCCAAGGCCTGCAGCTTTCCACCGGACCGGAGATCCTGGACTTGTTCATCACGGAGCAACTCTTGTGGAACTGCCCTGAGGATCTCCGCCAGTTCATCCGAGACCAGAAGCCAAAGGGGTCCACGGCTACAGCTGCCCTGGCCGATGACTACACCAACAATCGGGCTCCTGAGGCCAGGAGAGCAGCCACCAGCAGCACCTGGAGAGGGGGTAAGATGAACTCTGCGACTGCCCCACCTGCCCCTAGACTGCAGGGGGTGTCCCCCTCAACTCCCCTCTCCAGGCCCGTGGCAGAACCAAGACGGTGCCACCAGTGCAACCTACCTGGACACTTCAAGGCCATGTGCCCTCAGCGTCCCAAGGCCCCGGCTCCGTCCCCGTCCCAAGGGCCGCCCAAGGTGTATTGTGTGGGTGGGGGTGGTGGTAGGTCCCTGGACAGCTTCCAACCTGTCACCGTCGGCCGGTCTGTGACCATAGGACTGCGAGACAGCGCCTCGGAGGTGACTCTGGTGCGGCCTGAGATGGTGTCCCCCCAAGACTTGATCCCTGGAAAAACCCTCGCTGTCTCCGGGATTGGAGGCATTGACCCGGCGCTGCCTGTTGCTGACATTTATGTGGACTGGGGCGCAGGGCGAGGGGTGAGGGAGGTGGGGGTAACTGATCGGATCCCTGCAAACGTGCTACTTGGGACAGATTTGGGGCAGATAACCTCCCAGTTTGGGCCCCCCCCCAAGGGCTGAACCTTCAGCCCGTACTGACATGACTCCTAACAATGTTAATGTGTTATCTATGAATGATGTAAGGGAGGAGGGAGTGAACTCTGATATTTCTGCTTGCATAGACACCATAGACACACACTCAGCTGCAGCTGTGACAGGGGAGGGGGTCAGAGAAAGGTGTGACAATGCCTCTACAAGTAACCAGCCAGTGAGCTGGGATCTGTTGCCCTCTGCAGGGATAAGCAGAGAGCAGGGTGCTGCAGGGGGAGGACCAGTGTGTGGGGTGGGGGCTACCACAGCAAATGTGGGGTCCCCAGAGATTTCACAGCGGGGTTCTGTTGCTGCAGGAGGGGAACAGGCAGGTGAGATTGGGGCCGGTCCAGGAGCGGAAGTGCTCCCAGGTAAGATCTCGGTGCATGGTTCCCCCACAACCGGGGTGTCAGGAAGCCAGGTAGGTCTGCCTGAACCGGCGACTTGGTCAGGAACGGAGGAGGAGCAGGCACGACCCACGGTCGCAGCGGCTGTGGCCGCTGTCACCCGCAGTGGGAGTGCTGGAAGCCAAGGGGCCTCCCGGAGGTCCGATAGCTCTTCCCCTTCTGACCAAGTGGCAGCCGAGTCAGGTGGAGGCCAGGACACAGGTCCCGGAGTACTGACTGAAGATGTGACAGTCTCGTCGATTCTGGCCACATCTAGTCAGGGGTTTCAGGCAGCGTTAGAAGCTGACGACAGCCTGAAAGCTCTTAAGGAGCAGGCGGCACAGCCTCCCTCGGACTCGGACCCGGAGCGAGTGGTCTGGGACCAAGGACGGCTGTACCGGGCCACGGTCCAGCAGGGTTCACCGGAGGCGTGGCCCAGGGACCGACAGTTGGTGGTACCCTATCCGTTCCGGACGGAGTTGTTGCGGATCGCACATGAGATTCCGATGGCCGGACACCTAGGGATCGCTAAGACCAAGGCCATGTTAAACCAGCATTTCTACTGGCCAAAAATGGGGGCCGATGTGGCTGCCTACTGCCGTTCGTGTGAAACCTGTCAGAGAGTGGGGAAGGCGGGGCCACACCCCAAAGCCCCACTAGTATCTCTGCCAATCATCGATGAGCCTTTCAGGAGGGTGGCTGTGGATCTGGTCGGCCCGCTGGCCATCCCCAGCAGCTCCGGGAAACGCTTCATACTGACGGTAGTGGACTATGCCGCCCGGTACCCAGAAGCAGTGGCCTTGTCGTCCATTCGGGCTGACAAGGTGGCCACCGCATTGCTGGAGATTTTCTCCCGAGTGGGTTTTCCCCAGGAAATGCTCACTGACCGGGGGACCCAATTCATGTCCCAGCTGATGGAGGCCCTCTGTAAGCAAGTCCAGGTGCGACATCTGGTGGCCAGCCCGTACCATCCACAGACTAATGGCCTGTGCGAGCGGTTTAATGGCACCTTAAAGCAGATGCTTAAGATGTTGGTCGACTCCCATGGGCGTGACTGGGAGCGGTATCTCCCACACCTGTTATTTGCTTACCGGGAGGTTCCACAGGCCTCAACAGGATTCTCACCGTTTGAGCTCCTGTACGGGCGACGTGTGCGGGGCCCCCTGGCTCTGGTGAAAGAGGCTTGGGAAGGGGATTTGGCCACCCCTGGAGTGTCGGTTATCGAGTATGTCATGCGCTTCCGGGACAAAATGCAGGCCTTGACGCAACTGGTACGCGACAATATGGCTCAAGCCCAGGCCGATCAGAAGCGTTGGTACGACTAGAACGCTTGTGAGAGGACCTACCAAGTGGGTCAAAAGGTGTGGGTACTGGTCCCCGTACCACAGGACAAGCTTCAGGCAGCCTGGGAAGGCCCATACCTCGTGTACCAGCAGCTCAACCCTGTGACGTACCTGGTCACCCTGGACCCTGCCCGTGGAAGGCGGAAGCCCTTCCATGTGAACATGATGAAGGCACATCATGAGCGGGAGGCATGTGCGCTCCCCGTGTGCAACCTGCCCGAGGAGGGAGAAGCGGAAACCCTCTTGGATATGCTAGCCCAGGTTAGGGCAGGCGGATCCATTGAGGATGTGGAGGTTGGCCACCAGCTCTTGGAGGACCAACGGTCCCAGCTGTGGGCCACCCTACACCCCTTCCGGGGGTTGTTTACCAACCAGCCCGGAAGGACTGACTTGGCTGTCCATCACGTGGACACTGGGGATCATCCCCCGATCCGGCGTTCAGCATATCGGGTCTCCCTGGAGGTGCAGCAACACATGCGCCAGGAGATTGACGAGATGCTGAAGCTGGGGGTGATCCAGGCATCCAACAGCGCTTGGGCCTCGCCTGTAGTCCTCGTCCCTAAGAAGGACAGAACCACTCGGTTCTGCGTGGACTACAGGGGGCTCAATGCTGTCACGGTCGCCGATGCGTACCCAATGCCACGCATCGATGACCTGCTCGATCAGTTGGCCGGGGCTCAGTACCTGACCATCATGGACCTGAGCCGGGGATATTGGCAGATCCCCCTGACTCGCAAGGCCAGGGAACGCTCTGCCTTTATTACCCCATTTGGACTGTACGAGTCCACGGTGATGCCATTCGGGATGAGGAATGCCCCTGCCACTTTCCAGCGGATGGTCAACACCCTGCTCAAGGGACTTGAAGGGTACGCGGCCGCGTACCTGGATGACATTGCCGTCTTCAGTCCCACCTGGGAGGACCACCTAGAGCATCTAGCACAGGTGCTCAGGCGGATCCACCGGGCAGGTTTGACCATCAAGCCGGGAAAGTGTCAGCTGGCCATGAGCGAGGTCCAGTACCTCGGTCACCGGGTAGGTGGGAGAACACTGAAGCCCGAGCCTGAGAAAGTGGAGGCCATCGCATCCTGGCCCACCCCCAGGACCAAGAAGCAGGTGATGTCCTTCTTGGGGACCGCTGGGTACTATAGGAGGTTTGTTCCATGCTATAGTAGCCTGGCAAAGCCCTTGACGGACCTCACCAAGAAGAAGCTGCCCTCTGCAGTCGATTGGACAATGGACTGCGAGACAGCCTTCCGGGCCCTAAAGGACGCCCTGTCCAGCCCGCCCGTGCTACAGGCAGCCGACTTCACGCGGCCGTTTGTAGTACAGACCGACGCCAGTGACTTCGGCCTCGGTGCGGTGCTCAGCCAGGTGGACTCTGCGAGCCAAGAGCACCCAGTCTTGTACCTGAGCAGGAAGCTGTTACCACGGGAAGTGGCCTATTCCACGATGGAAAAGGAGTGCCTGGCCATAGTGTGGGCCCTGCAGCGTCTGCAACCCTATCTATACGGGCGCCACTTCATCGTGGAGACGGACCACAATCCCCTCAGCTGGTTGCACACCGTCTCTGGGACGAATGGGCGATTGTTGCGATGGAGCCTTGCGCTCCAGCAATACAACTTCACCATTCGCCACAAAAGGGGCCGTGACCACGGTAACGCAGACGGGCTGTCCCGACAAGGAGAGGTCGCGGACGGGCGCACGGGGGAACACCGGAGTGTGCTGCCCCCTAGCGCCCTCAAAAGGGGGGAGGTGTGAGGCAAACCCTGGGATATGAAGATGAATTATGACTTCCAGTCATAATCGCTCTCATCACTCCATGGCAGTGCCCCCTCCCTTCTTGTTCTCAATGTCCACCATCTGGGAAGGTGTCACATCCCACTTACACCTCCAACAGCCATCTCCTGTGATATGGAGATTAGGTGATGTGGGAACAATGGACACAGGATGACTCCCTGCCGTGACCCTGTAGTAGGGGCTGCTATCTAATTAGCAAGGCTATGGAAGTATCCAGACAGAACGACTCCAGTAAAAAATGGTTCATATCTCGCAAGCCATATTTCCGATAAATATGGCAACCATAAAAATGGTGTCTCCGCATGCGGACGATGCTGGCACACCCTTTTTATGGGAGCAGGACCTGGGGAAATACCCCAGGCGTGATATCAGCCAATGGGGAACTAGTAGGCAAGTCATGAGTCCTCTCGTTCGGTAGCTAAATTCATAGCTGTCACAATGAGAGCGTCGGCGTCCGCCTACGACGCTCCCAGGCCAAGTTATGGCCATATTCCATGTTGTGGATTTTGTCCATAACTCCAGCCAGGGGTGGAGCAGTGCTCCCTCTGAGGTCACTAAGGTAGGAGGGGACCTGGATTTGCCCAGGTTGATAACCCTACTTCGGCCATTTTCCAGTGTTCTTTCGCTGGGGGTCACGTGTAGGAAACATCTGTGGGAAGGATCCTAGAAACCTGGCCTACAGCGCCCCCCTGTGGCCAGACGCACAAGGTAACTGCTGGAACTGTGTATGCCTGTTTGTAACCCATGCTTTGCTTGTAACTGTACTCTGACATATGTATATTCTGTAGATTCCCTATTGTATATATTGTAGTTTCTAGTGTGCTTTAGGCTGATTAAATTATATAATTAATCTTGGGCTGTTCTGTTATCTCGATCTTGAATCCCACGTCTGTGTGTTCGGCTAATAGTTACCGTAAATCGGTTGGTGGCAGCGAGTTTGTGCCAAGGATTATTGTGGGGAGGCCAGTGAGATTCGGGGAGGTTTTATATATTCCGCCCGCGGAGGTCGGGGGAATATATACCCTACTCTCACCGGGGACCCTTCAATAATCGGCATAAGTAGTATAGCGGCCTCCTTGCTTATCGTCGGGCAATTCCATAATTGGCCTGACTATGAGAGGGGCGCTAGAGAGCGCATCACGTGCTCTGTCTGTCGGTCGGGAGGTATAAAGGAGGGGTGACCCCCCACTTGTTACACCCCGATTGTGACGTACTGGTAGCCAGCGCGGGGGATTTCTGAGTGACCCCCCCGGTGGTTCGTGACAC
>NC_134361.1:198751879-198769379 GCF_048569485.1 Anomaloglossus baeobatrachus
CACGGTGGTGAGTCATGGCAACCACAGCACGCTATCTGACGCGATGTGTGACGGTCAGTCGGCAGCAGTAGGAGTCATGCGCACTGGGTAATCTGTGATACTTAGAAAATAATACACACAACAGGACAGGAAGATTTCGATCATTCAAAAAACTTATTGTCAGAAAAACTATGCAATCGACTGCAAAAAGGCACATCATTAAATAGAAGGGAACCATATTATTATGCAAAGATATATAATTTTACAAAAAACACCCCATTATAACATACAATCAATATGATAGAGACCTATACAGTCAAGGGCACGTCTTTACATAGGAGGAGATCATATTATTATACAGTCATAAATGGATTTACAAATTCTAGAGAAAACACCCCATTATAACATACAGTCAATGCAAAATGATTAAAGAGAACACTACTCCATAACACTTGTTCATATAATATATAATGATCCTGTCGGACGACTTGAAAGAGTAGCTCCTTCCCCTAGACATCAACGGTCATCACACGAAACCTTCCCAGGACATGTAGAAACAGCACACTCCATTGGTGAAATTAACCCGAATATATGGTGACCTAAATGAACTAAAAAAATAAACGATTAAAATAATAAAAAACAAAACCCACCAAACACATCTAACTAAAACCCAGGCATCCATACGCGAAGGATACAAGAGACACAAGAAACTACAAAATATCATGAGAACAAACACCTCAGAAAACCTCCCTCTTTTTTGGATACAACCAGGTTGATTACAGGAAGGCTGAAAAACCCATATTTTCGTTCAGCCCATTAGGAGTCAAGGTTCCCAGCCTATAAATCCACTTACTTTCAACCTGGGCAAGAAGCTTACCAAGATCCCCCCCTCTGGTACCGAGAGACACTAAATCAATACCTTTCGCTTTCAACAAGGAGGAATTACATCCATGATACTTTTTATAATGTCTTGGAATGGTTTTTAACAAATTTTCATCGGTGATGCTTTTAGCTTTCTCAATGTCCAGACAGTGCTCACGAATTCTAATTTTCAACTCCCTCGTGGTAAGTCCAATATATACCCTTTTGCATGGGCATTCAATCCTGTAAATCACACCTTTTGAGGAACACGTGATCCGATGTCTAATATCGAACTCACGTGATCCATCAAAATTGTGAAACTTCTTGGACTTAACAAGATTGGCACACGCCTTGCAAAGGCCACATGGGAAAAAACCAACTGACAATGGTTGGCTGGACATGCTTGTTTGAAATGGTTCATAGTTACTATGAACAAGCATGTCCCTCAAGTTTTTACCACGTTTAGCCACAATAGATGGTCGTGATGGGAGAATTCTTTTTAGAACCGGATCCGTCAGTAAAATATTCCAATGTTTCTGGACTACTGTCCTCATTTTATCCCACTTATTATTGTAAGTGGTAATAAGACGCACTGTCTGGTCATTATTTGTTGTTTTCACCGTGTTGGAAAAAAGGAGAGAGTTTCTGGACGACCCCACTGCTCTCCTAAAACCATGCCTTATTGTCCTCCGACTATAACCTCTTGATTCAAATCTATGGGCCAGCTCCTCAGAGTGAGTCATAAAACTTGAATCATCGGAGCAAATTCTCCTAACCCTGAGGAACTGGCCGACAGGAATCCCCTTGATGGTATTTTTAGGGTGTGCAGATGATGCCAGTAGTAAGGAATTAGTGGCGGTTGGTTTACGGAAGACCTGAGTGGACAACAAACCGTCCGATGATGCCACAATTTTCAAATCCAAAAAATTGATTTCACGGCCATACTCAAATGTGAGTTTGATATTTAGATTGTTTTGATTCAAACTCTGCATGAATTCCTGTAAACCAACCACATCACCCTCCCAAATAAACCACACATCATCTATATACCTGATCCAATTCAAAACCTGATGAGTACATAGATTGTTGTCACTCACAAAAATCTGCCGCTCCCACGCCCCCAAAAAAAGGTTGGCGTAGGATGGTGCACAGCAGGCACCCATAGCAGTACCCTGGGTTTGTAGATACACCTTTCCATTGAATATGAAGATGTTATGTGTCAGTATATACTCAAGTAAGACTAAAATCAAGTCCGCCGTGGGACGTGCAATATTACTAGACTCAAGGTACCAAGAGACAGCCCTCAGACCATCCGGATGCCTAATGGAGGTATATAGAGATTCAATGTCAGCAGACACCATCATCATATTATCCTCCAGGTGAATCCCATCCAGACGTCTGAGCGCTGCCGTGGTATCCTGAATGTAAGATGGTAACTCACATACCAACGGCTTCAAATAATAGTCAATTACTTGACACACCAATTCAATGAGGCTACCATTCCCAGATATTATGGGTCTGCCAGGGGGATTAATTGGATCCTTGTGAATTTTTGGAATCAGGTACAAAGCCGGGAGACGTGGATGAAGTTTCTTAACAGTATCAAGGAATTTTTTGGGAATAATTCCCTTGTCATATGCTTGTTCCAAGATCACAACTAAGGAGCTATGAAAAGTAGAGGTGGGATTATATGGTAATTTCCGGTAACATTTAGTATCTCCCAACAATTTGTTAGCCTGCTCTTCATACTTGTCACACGGCCAAATAACAAGGTTGCCGCCTTTATCAGCTGGCTTGATAATGACATCCCGCCAGGATTGTAACTCTTTCAAACCAGCCCACTCATCTTTAGTAAGATTCCGGGCTGGTGAAGGTGAGGCGGCCAACTCTTCAATTTCTTGAGAGACCATTTTCGTAAACACCTCTAAGGCCGGACAAATACTCAAGCTTGGGAATTTTTTAGATTTATTCATAAGCTGTAACGGGAAATTACCAACCTCATTCTCTGAGCTCTCCTCCTCCAAAGATTGTAAAATTGAAAGTGCCTCTTGCTCCTCCCTAGTGGTGAAGATATCAGAAGCTTGAGTCTTATGATGCAATTTTTTAAGCAGGATTTTTCTTGAAAAAAGGTGAATATCTTTCACCGCTGTGAACGCGTCTAGGGGATTAGAAGGGGAAAAAGTTAATCCCTTTTCTAATAAAGAAATTTGTACATCTGAGAGCATGTGTTGAGAAAGATTAATTACCTGCGGCCCATCCTTACGTTTGTCCCTCGGATTGAAGATATCATATCCTTTACGTTTCCCTCTGTATCCATTATATGAGGGATCTCTGGGACCTTCTGAGCCGCTTGTAGACACATTGCTCTCAGATGCAGAATTCAACGATTGATTAGAGGCAAATCTGGAAGTAGCCATCTTGGATTCCTTCTTTATCTGCCATTTATAAATTTTTTTACTCTCAAAATCTTGGATATCGCGCTGATATTTTTTCAATTTATCAGTGCTGATCTCCTTCTCCCACCGTTCAAAATCCTTATCCAGGCTCGCAAAAAGTTCTTGTAGGTCATCCTTAGATAGATCTTTTTGAAGGCCCTCCTCAAGTTCCTTTATCTCCTCCTCTAATTTAAGCAAGGTAATTTTATTCTTTTCGTTTATAATTTTCATAAATTCAAACGAACATTTTGCAGCAGCCTTCTGCCATCTTAGGATCAAATCTTCCTGCTCCAGATCAAAGCTAGGATATAAATGAATCCTAAGACCCCGGGGAATGATTTCTTGCTCACAATATCGCTCAAGGGAGTTACTTGTCCACCAAATTTTTGTTTTTTTATGTAAAACATTCCTGTATCTCTTGATACTATCTTTGCATGATGACTGGGGTAAAATCACACCGGTACCCTTGCTAAATATAGTAGAGGCTTTGGACAGCCAGCTGGTTTCCCTGGCTTTGAAATCCATTGTGGAATGGGACCAACTGTTCAAAAAACAGCAAAAATATACAATTAACAACCTCATGTCCTATTAGTTACCTACTAGCACTCCAAGATACATGATTTATACACATTTATTGGACATCCCTAGATGACCAAATTAAGGAGTAACGCCATTTTTCAATAAAATCAATCTTTATTTAAACATATTTTTTTAAAATATTTTAGCAAAAAAGGTACCGTATAAAAGAGAGGCACGGACAGGCACATAATTAGATCCCTATATTAGTAACTGGGATATTTACACCCAGGCAGGTAAATGTATATCTGATTACAGCCAAAAACCAGATATTAAATGAATCTAGTGATTATACCAATTATTAATACCAGTATACCATATTCATTGCTGCACAAATCTCCACATATATAATTTAAGACAAGTATCATATGCCATATGGACCAAGAGCAGACTCTGCGGTTCCACCTGCGTTTTTTCATCTGCAGTGCATAGATTTTTTCATGCAGGGTTCCTCCATGAATAATCTGTACTCATAAGAATAAATAAATAAAAGAGTATGGAGGTTCCCTAAGCACGAATCAATTCCATTAAATGCAGTATAAATTAATGAACGCACAAGGTGGTGTCAGCAGAGCCTGCTCAGGCTCACAAATTACATAGAATTCATGACACTTAGAAACATACAATGTGCAGCAACAAACCATCTATGATAACGACCGCACAAACCATGCAAGTCCAAAAATCAACTAGAGATTAGTGTAATTAGGCTGACAAAATACATGATAATATCATAATATTACATCACCTGACTGGGAAGTATCCTGCCGTGACCCTCGCACTCCGACACGTGTTTCACATGAGGTTGGTAATTTCCCGTTACAGCTTATGAATAAATCTAAAAAATTCCCAAGCTTGAGTATTTGTCCGGCCTTAGAGGTGTTTACGAAAATGGTCTCTCAAGAAATTGAAGAGTTGGCCGCCTCACCTTCACCAGCCCGGAATCTTACTAAAGATGAGTGGGCTGGTTTGAAAGAGTTACAATCCTGGCGGGATGTCATTATCAAGCCAGCTGATAAAGGCGGCAACCTTGTTATTTGGCCGTGTGACAAGTATGAAGAGCAGGCTAACAAATTGTTGGGAGATACTAAATGTTACCGGAAATTACCATATAATCCCACCTCTACTTTTCATAGCTCCTTAGTTGTGATCTTGGAACAAGCATATGACAAGGGAATTATTCCCAAAAAATTCCTTGATACTGTTAAGAAACTTCATCCACGTCTCCCGGCTTTGTACCTGATTCCAAAAATTCACAAGGATCCAATTAATCCCCCTGGCAGACCCATAATATCTGGGAATGGTAGCCTCATTGAATTGGTGTGTCAAGTAATTGACTATTATTTGAAGCCGTTGGTATGTGAGTTACCATCTTACATTCAGGATACCACGGCAGCGCTCAGACGTCTGGATGGGATTCACCTGGAGGATAATATGATGATGGTGTCTGCTGACATTGAATCTCTATATACCTCCATTAGGCATCCGGATGGTCTGAGGGCTGTCTCTTGGTACCTTGAGTCTAGTAATATTGCACGTCCCACGGCGGACTTGATTTTAGTCTTACTTGAGTATATACTGACACATAACATCTTCATATTCAATGGAAAGGTGTATCTACAAACCCAGGGTACTGCTATGGGTGCCTGCTGTGCACCATCCTACGCCAACCTTTTTTTGGGGGCGTGGGAGCGGCAGATTTTTGTGAGTGACAACAATCTATGTACTCATCAGGTTTTGAATTGGATCAGGTATATAGATGATGTGTGGTTTATTTGGGAGGGTGATGTGGTTGGTTTACAGGAATTCATGCAGAGTTTGAATCAAAACAATCTAAATATCAAACTCACATTTGAGTATGGCCGTGAAATCAATTTTTTGGATTTGAAAATTGTGGCATCATCGGACGGTTTGTTGTCCACTCAGGTCTTCCGTAAACCAACCGCCACTAATTCCTTACTACTGGCATCATCTGCACACCCTAAAAATACCATCAAGGGGATTCCTGTCGGCCAGTTCCTCAGGGTTAGGAGAATTTGCTCCGATGATTCAAGTTTTATGACTCACTCTGAGGAGCTGGCCCATAGATTTGAATCAAGAGGTTATAGTCGGAGGACAATAAGGCATGGTTTTAGGAGAGCAGTGGGGTCGTCCAGAAACTCTCTCCTTTTTTCCAACACGGTGAAAACAACAAATAATGACCAGACAGTGCGTCTTATTACCACTTACAATAATAAGTGGGATAAAATGAGGACAGTAGTCCAGAAACATTGGAATATTTTACTGACGGATCCGGTTCTAAAAAGAATTCTCCCATCACGACCATCTATTGTGGCTAAACGTGGTAAAAACTTGAGGGACATGCTTGTTCATAGTAACTATGAACCATTTCAAACAAGCATGTCCAGCCAACCATTGTCAGTTGGTTTTTTCCCATGTGGCCTTTGCAAGGCGTGTGCCAATCTTGTTAAGTCCAAGAAGTTTCACAATTTTGATGGATCACGTGAGTTCGATATTAGACATCGGATCACGTGTTCCTCAAAAGGTGTGATTTACAGGATTGAATGCCCATGCAAAAGGGTATATATTGGACTTACCACGAGGGAGTTGAAAATTAGAATTCGTGAGCACTGTCTGGACATTGAGAAAGCTAAAAGCATCACCGATGAAAATTTGTTAAAAACCATTCCAAGACATTATAAAAAGTATCATGGATGTAATTCCTCCTTGTTGAAAGCGAAAGGTATTGATTTAGTGTCTCTCGGTACCAGAGGGGGGGATCTTGGTAAGCTTCTTGCCCAGGTTGAAAGTAAGTGGATTTATAGGCTGGGAACCTTGACTCCTAATGGGCTGAACGAAAATATGGGTTTTTCAGCCTTCCTGTAATCAACCTGGTTGTATCCAAAAAAGAGGGAGGTTTTCTGAGGTGTTTGTTCTCATGATATTTTGTAGTTTCTTGTGTCTCTTGTATCCTTCGCGTATGGATGCCTGGGTTTTAGTTAGATGTGTTTGGTGGGTTTTGTTTTTTATTATTTTAATCGTTTATTTTTTTAGTTCATTTAGGTCACCATATATTCGGGTTAATTTCACCAATGGAGTGTGCTGTTTCTACATGTCCTGGGAAGGTTTCGTGTGATGACCGTTGATGTCTAGGGGAAGGAGCTACTCTTTCAAGTCGTCCGACAGGATCATTATATATTATATGAACAAGTGTTATGGAGTAGTGTTCTCTTTAATCATTTTGCATTGACTGTATGTTATAATGGGGTGTTTTCTCTAGAATTTGTAAATCCATTTATGACTGTATAATAATATGATCTCCTCCTATGTAAAGACGTGCCCTTGACTGTATAGGTCTCTATCATATTGATTGTATGTTATAATGGGGTGTTTTTTGTAAAATTATATATCTTTGCATAATAATATGGTTCCCTTCTATTTAACGATGTGCCTTTTTGCAGTCGATTGCATAGTTTTTCTGACAATAAGTTTTTTGAATGATCGAAATCTTCCTGTCCTGTTGTGTGTATTATTTTCTAAGTATCACAGATTACCCAGTGCGCATGACTCCTACTGCTGCCGACTGACCGTCACACATCGCGTCAGATAGCGTGCTGTGGTTGCCATGACTCACCACCGTGTGGGTCATGACGTCACGGTCACGTGATCGCGATCCGTGGGAGGTCTCTTTTCAAGCGTCCGTAGCAACTGCAGTCATGCGCCGCTAATGGGATTAGTCTGTTTCCTGGTGTGACGTTTGAATGCAATCAGGTTTTGGCACCTCTTATTGGTTATCTGATGTTTATAATCTGCTCGCCCCTCACCTCTGACACGCTCCTTGAGAAAGCTGTTTGTGAAACACGTGTCGGAGTGCGAGGGTCACGGCAGGATACTTCCCAGTCAGGTGATGTAATATTATGATATTATCATGTATTTTGTCAGCCTAATTACACTAATCTCTAGTTGATTTTTGGACTTGCATGGTTTGTGCGGTCGTTATCATAGATGGTTTGTTGCTGCACATTGTATGTTTCTAAGTGTCATGAATTCTATGTAATTTGTGAGCCTGAGCAGGCTCTGCTG
Organism: Anomaloglossus baeobatrachus; assembly: GCF_048569485.1. NCBI lineage: Eukaryota > Metazoa > Chordata > Amphibia > Anura > Aromobatidae > Anomaloglossus > Anomaloglossus baeobatrachus. The sequence continues at coordinate 198,759,811 of NC_134361.1, forward strand.
ACACCACCTTGTGCGTTCATTAATTTATACTGCATTTAATGGAATTGATTCGTGCTTAGGGAACCTCCATACTCTTTTATTTATTTATTCTTATGAGTACAGATTATTCATGGAGGAACCCTGCATGAAAAAATCTATGCACTGCAGATGAAAAAACGCAGGTGGAACCGCAGAGTCTGCTCTTGGTCCATATGGCATATGATACTTGTCTTAAATTATATATGTGGAGATTTGTGCAGCAATGAATATGGTATACTGGTATTAATAATTGGTATAATCACTAGATTCATTTAATATCTGGTTTTTGGCTGTAATCAGATATACATTTACCTGCCTGGGTGTAAATATCCCAGTTACTAATATAGGGATCTAATTATGTGCCTGTCCGTGCCTCTCTTTTATACGGTACCTTTTTTGCTAAAATATTTTAAAAAAATATGTTTAAATAAAGATTGATTTTATTGAAAAATGGCGTTACTCCTTAATTTGGTCATCTAGGGATGTCCAATAAATGTGTATAAACTATCTATCTATCTATCTATCTATCTATCTCTCTATCTATCTATCTATCCATCTATCTATCTATCCCTCTATCTATCTATCTATCTATCTATCCCTCTATCTATCTATCTATCCCTCTATCTATCTATCTATCCCTCTATCTATCTATCTATCTATCCATCTATCTATCTATCCCTCTATCTATCTATCTATCCATCTATCTATCTATCCCTCTATCTATCTATCTATCTATCTATCTATCCCTCTATCTATCTATCTATCCCTCTATCTATCTATCTATCTATCTATCCCTCTATCTATCTCTCTATCTATCCCTCTATCTATCTATCTATGTATCTATCTATCTATCCCTCTATCTATCTATCCCTCTATCTATCTATCCCTCTATCTATCTATCCATCTATCTATCCCTCTATCTATCTATCCATCTATCTATCTATCCCTCTATCTATCTATCTATCTATCTATCTATCTATCTATCTATCCCTCTATCTATCTCTCTATCTATCTATCCCTCTATCTATCTATCTATCCATCCATCTATCTATCTATCTATCTATCTATCTATCTATCCCTCTATCTATCTATCTATCTATCCCTCTATCTCTCTATCTATCTATCTATCCATCTATCCCTCTATCTATCTATCTATCTATCCCTCTATATATCTATCTCTCTATCTCTCTATCTATCCCTCTATCTATCTATCCATCCATCTATCTATCTATCCCTCTATCTATCTATCCATCTATCCCTCTATCTATCTATCTATCTATCTCTCTATCTATCTATCTATCTATCTATCTATCTATCCCTCTATCCTCTATCTCGTTGGACTTAGGCTGCAGCCCTGTCTGACTCCTCGGCTCTGCTGGAAATAAGCCGTTCTTCTACCGTTCACACTCACGCTGCAGAGGTTCTCGGTGTAGGAGCTTTTGATGACATCGTAGGTCTTTCCTCCTATTCCGCTTTCCAGCAGTTTCAAGAACAAGCCCGAGTGCCACACTGAGTCAAAGGCCTTTTTAAAGTCTACAAAGCAAGCGTATATCTTCCCATGATTTGTATTGTGGACGTGGCTCTGAATGAGACTGTGCAGGGTGTAGATGTGGTCCGTGGTGTGGTGGTTTGGCACGAACCCTGCTTGGCTTTTGCTCAGGACATTGTGCTCGGTAAGGAAACTGATGATCCTTTTGTTTAGGATGCTGTTGAACAGTTTTCCCAAGTTACTGCTGACACATATGCCTCTGTAGTTGGCAGGGTCATACCTGTCCCCACTCTTGTGGATCGGTGTAATGAGTCCTTGGTTCCAGGTACGAGGGAAGTAACCACCACTCAGCACAATGTTGAACAGTTTAACCATTGCAGCTTGAATTTCTGGTGGGCTGTACTTCAACATCTCTGGGGGAATTCCATCCAGACCACTAGATTTTTTACACTTTATGGAAGTGATTTTCTCTGCAACTTCCTGTAATGTAATTGGTGTGTCCAGTGGGTTTTGGAAGTTTTTGATTTTCTCTTCCATTGCTTTTAGTTTTGATGTTATGTTTTCCTGCTCTTGGCTTAGTCCTTCTTTTGGGATGTCTTTGTAGAGGTCTCTGAAGTACTGGAGCCAGATGTTGCCATTTTGGATATGGGTGTCATTCTTTTTCTTGCTCTTTGTGTCCATGTGGCTCCATATTTCCCAGAAGGAGTTGTCTTGGAGGGCGTCTTGGAGTTGGCTAAGTTTGGTAGAGATGTAGCTCTGCTTCTTCCTCCTGAGGATGGTTTTGTACTGCCTTTGTATGGTGTCATAGGCTTCCCTCAGGTCTGGGTTGTTGGGGTCTCTGTGTTTATTGTTTGAGGCTGTTCTCAGGGTCTTTCGAACGGCTTTACACTCTTTGTCAAACCAACCATTGATCTGCTTTTCTTTTGGCCTCTTATAGTTGACTTGTTTGAGGTCGGACAATTTGGCCATGGTGTGGAATATTTTGTTGAGGTCTTTTGCAGCTTGATTCACTCCTTCTGGGTTTGACTTGTACTTGTAGCTGTAGAAGTTGTGGAGCATCTCCTGTAATTCCGGTCTGTTGGGAGCCTCTTTATATTTTATTTCTGACGTCTTGGACCATTTATAGGATGGAGGTCGGTTGTAGAGGCTGCTCTGCTGTGGCTTTTGTGTGGATGGTTTCTCTGTAGATTTTATGTACAGGAGAAGTTGGCTGTGGTCTGACAGGTGCGTTTGTGGGGTGACTATGAAGGCGCTAATATTTGCCGGGTCCATATCTGTAATGGCGTAGTCTACTACGCTCCTTCCTACATGGGAGTTTAGTGTGTATCTTCCCAGTGAGTCTCCCCTTGTACGTCCATTAAGAATATGAAGACCTAAACTTTTACATAAGTTCAGGAGCTTTTTGCCACTTTTGTTGACTGTACTGTCATAGCTGTTTCTCTCTGAGTGTTCTGAGTCGTGACTGTCGTTCTCTGCCCCAAATATGTAGATGTTTCCATCTGTGGTCAGAAAGTCTTTTTCTCTCCCTGTTCTTGCATTGAGGTCTCCAAAGATGAGAACTTTGCCCAGGACCTGATAATGGGTAGCTTCTTCTTGTAAGATCTCAAAGCTGTCTGGATTGAAGTAGGGGGACTCTGGCGGTGGTATATAGGTGGTGCAGAGGTAGACATCGGACTGAGAGGTGAGGATGGAGCTGCTGATTCTGATCCATATGTGGCTGCCTCCTCTCTTCACTGGTTTGATGTACTGGTGGAGCTCTTCTTTATACCAGATCAATATTCCTCCTGAGCAGCGGCCCTGTTTGGTGTTTTTATTTTTAAGGGCAGGGACAGAGATTTCCCTGTATCCGATTGGCACCAGAGATTCGTTTTCAGCTCTGGTCCATGTTTCCAGGAGGATCTGAATGTCTATATTCTTCAGTCTTTGAATAAAGTCGGGGTCATTTGTTTTACATCCAAAGGCCGAGGTGCTCAGGCCTTGGATGTTCCAGCTGCTGATTGTGAATGAGGTCATTTTTTTTTTCTATATACCTCATGTGTATATACCTTGTAATGAGTGCGGCTGTGTAAGACACTCTGGATTTGCGACTGGTTTATAGGTGTGATAGTTTCCTGCACAATGTGCTGAGCAGGGTTCTAATCTCTTCCATATCTCTGCCCTGCATGTCTCTGTGTGGGGCTGATGGTCCCCTCCATGGTGGTCTCCTCCTCTGATGGCCCGATGTTGGGTGAAGGGCTTTGTTTCTGGCCTCCTGTGATGAAATTGGGGTTTCCTGTCTTTTTATTGTTGGGGGTCTTTCCATGGGATTTTGGTTGTTGTTGAGTCCAGGCATGGGGTCTCTGTTTAGTATAATGTCCTTCAGCTCTTTGGCCAGTAGGCTGACCCCTTGTTTGTTTAGGTGCTTGTCGTCATAGAGGTGTTGGTGATTTATAGAGGGGTGTTGTGCCAGGATCACGTCGGGCACAGACTTGATTCTTGTGGTCAGGTCCGTGTTGATGCTCTGGGTAGTTTGGCTGGATACATCATTTCTTGGGAGCAGAGATGATAGAATTATTTTGCTGTCTGGGAATTTTAGTTTTGCCGTCTTTGCTAGTTGGGTCAGTTGTCCTGCGATCTGCTGGTGTTGGGCTGGCAGATTGTTTGTTCCTGTGTGTATAAAAATATGATTTGGGCTTGTGAACCGTGGGTTATTGATGACTGCTGTCACCTGCTCAATTGTTGCACAGTGGATTTTTTTGACCCTTTTTCCTGGAAATAGTCGCCATGTTTTCAGGTATTTCCCATTTGAGTCCATTATTAGGATGGTATCAAAACGTTGTGAGGTCACGGGTGGGGTACGTGGGTGAAGCTGGGGGTCTGTGCTGGAGATTTTGCTGGTGGCTGGTTCTCTTCTCTTTTCTATATCTCTGGTTTGTGGTTCACTTATGTTATTTTCAGGAGCATTCATATTGTTGGAGTTATTTGGTATCTCAGTGTCCTGGCCAGTGGAGGCCATGGTGTCTGTACTGGTGTTAGTTACCATAGCTTCCTCCTGGCCAGTGGAGGCCATGGTGTCTGTACTGGTGTTAGTTACCATAGCTCCCCCCTGGCCAGTGGAGGCCATGGTGTCTGTACTGGTGTTAGTTACCATAGCTCCCCCCTGGCCAGTGGAGGCCATGGTGTCTGTACTGGTGTTAGTTACCATAGCTCCCTCCTGGCCAGTGGAGGCCATGGTGTCTGTACTGGTGTTAGTTACCATAGCTCCCTCCTGGCCAGTGGAGGCCATGGTGTCTGTACTGGTGTTAGTTACCATAGCTCCCTCCTGGCCAGTGGAGGCCATGGTGTCTGTACTGGTGTTAGTTACCATAGCTCCCTCCTGGCCAGTGGAGGCCATGGTGTCTGTACTGGTGTTAGTTACCATAGCTCCCTCCTGGCCAGTGGAGGCCATTGTGTCTGTACTGGTGTTAGTTACCATAGCTCCCTCCTGGCCAGTGGAGGCCATGTTGTCTTCACTCCTCTGTGTTTCTATGGCGTCCTCCTGTTTCAGGCATCCAGGAGTCTTCAGCTCTGTTATCTCCTGTCTCAGTTGGGCATTTTTTTTGCTGCAGTTCACACATTTTGCTTCTTATTTCCTGCAGGGCCAACCTGTATTCACATCTCAGTTTGCTTATCTCATTCATTACTTGGTCATTTGCATTTCTGTCACCAAGGTTTCTTTGAAGTTCTTCTTTAAATTGTACAAAGTCTCTTTCTAGTTGAGATAAACAGTCTCTGAGGGTCTCGGGTGAGGGGTGTGAAGTGTTGGGGGCTGCAGTTCTGTCTCTGGAGGTCTCTGTAGAGGTGATGGTGGCTGCTGGGGTTTGTTGTTCTTTGCAATTTTGTGCCTGGAGTTTAATTTGAGAAAAGCTGTCTTCAAATTTATGTAAGTTTTCCTCAGCCCCTTGTACCATGATTATGCCGTTATTGTACACGTTTATGGTCAGTGAGTTGGTCTCGTCTTCTTTTTGGTTTCTAATTCTGATCTGACGGCCCTTATTAATGCCGTTCTTGGATATGTACTTATATTGATTGCACAGAGCGGTGTGCCAGGCTAAGGGTTGGTCTGTGAAAAATAATAAATTGGTTTTCCTTTTATCTTTCTCTTTAGAGGTAAAATCAGAAAAGAGGGTCTCTGGATCTTCTCTAATCTTTGCATGTTTTATGGCTTTTTGCGCATGAATGCTTTTCTGCCCTTCAGAGTATGTGATTTCCAGAGTGTGTGACCCCCTGGTGTCCTGTGTCTCCAGCTCTGCTCTCTGCCCAGTTACTTGTTCTACATTTATATTTTCCATTTTTATAATAATCCTTATTGATCAGAGATGTAATTACAGCACTGTCTGTAGGTTGTGGTGTGGATGGAGGATGGTCCTACCTTTGGATGTGCAGATCTCTGGGTGTCAGTTGTCAGTTTGGATTCCTCCTGTTGAATGTGATCTGTCCTTCAACAGGTTTTTCTTATGTCCTTTAAATCCTCTATTTCCTCTTTTTTCATAAAAATCTTTAGTCCAGCTCAGTCCAGCTCGCTTTCCTGTTCCACAGAGTCCAATTTTTCCAGGTTTTGTCTTACTGTTTGCTCATTACAAGGTATAAATGATGAAAAACTCAGGAGCTCATCTTCAATGCTGCTTACTCCTAGGAATGGTGGGCGGGATCTATCTATCTATCCCTCTATCTATCCCTCTATCTATCTATCTATCCCTCTATCTATCCCTCTATCTATCTATCTATCTATCTATCTATCTATCTATCTATCTATCTATCTATCTATCTATCTATCTATCCCTCTATCTCTCTATCTATCTATCCCTCTATCTATCTATCTATCTATCTATCTATCCCTCTATCTATCTATCCCTCTATCTATCTATCCCTCTATCTATCTATCTATCTATCTATCTATCTATCTATCTATCTATCTATCTATCTATCTCTCTATCTATCTATCCCTCTATCTATCTATCTATCTATCTATCTATCTATCTATCTCTCTATCTATCTATCCCTCTATCTATCTATCTATCTATCTATCTATCTATCTATCTATCTATCTATCTATCTCTCTATCTATCTATCTATCTATCCCTCTATCTATTTATCTATCTATCTATCTATCTATCTATCTATCTATCTATCTATCTATCTATCCCTCTATCTATCTATCTATCTATCTATCTATCTATCTATCTATCTATCTATCTATCTATCTATCTATCTATCCCTCTATCTATCTATCTATCTATCTATCCCTCTATCTATTTCTCCATCTATATGTCTCTTTCTATCTATTCCTCTATATCTATTTATTTATCTGTCATGGATTTGGAGGTAGGGTCACTGTGTTAGTCTGTGACGAAACCACAGCTCGCAGCCTTACCCTGACATCCCTAATACGTCGGAGCCACGCAATATGACCTCGCCACTTTCGACAACAAGCGACGTTCCACACCCTCAAGGGGTACATAATGTCCGCCTGGCACAATGCAGCACTGACACCTCCTGTCCCCACAGGCACATGGAGGTACAGGGAGTGTAAGGCTGCTTTCACACCTCCGGTTTTTCCTGTGCGGAACAAACCGGCACTTTGCAGGAAAAACGCAACCGTTTTTTTTTTTGCTGCCAGTTGCGTTTTTCCTGCATAGACTTTAATTAGTGCCGCATTGTGCCGCATGGCCTTGCGTTCGGTCCGGTTTTTGCCGCATGTGGCAGATTTAGCCGATGCGGCGGCCGGGTGGAACGTTGCCTGGCACTTTTTTTGTGCGGCAAAAAAAACCGCATCGCGCCGCATCCGGCCGATGCGGCGCTTTTCTCAATGCATCCCTATGGATACCGGATGCGGCGCGATGCGGCAAAAACCGCATCCGGCCGCCGCATGCGTTTTTTGCCACTGCAATAGGTTTCACAGCCGGATTGAGCCGCACGGCTCAAACCGGATGTGTGAAAGCAGCCTAACCGAGTCGGCTGTACAACCACTAGCGCTGCACTGAGCTTTCCCACAACCCTGACAGGCCAGTGGAACAAAATTCTTCCAGTCTGGTACAGTGTGTAGACTGCCACCAGTTCCTCGTTAGATATAGGCCTGGTCTGTTAGCAGGACAATATCGGACCCGAAACCAGCCCAAGTAGCATGTAACACTAAGCCGAGCTCACAGACATGGGATTCAGGTATCGAGATAAAAGAAATAGCCTAAGATTAAAGGGAACCTGTCACCACTTTTTCAGCCTATAAGTTGCGGCCACCACCACTGGGCTCTTATATACGGCATTCTAACATGCTGTATATAAGAGCCCAGGCCGCTGTGAGAACATAAAAAACACTTTATAATACTTACCTAATGGTCGCACGGTTGGCCATATGGGCGTCTCTGTTGTCCGGTGCCGGTGCCGCCACTTTTGGCCATCTTTGTTCTCCCTCTCTAGCCGTGGTGCATGACGCGTCCGACGTCATCAACACTCGCCGGCATTCATGTCCTGAGCAGGACCGTCGAGTGTCTATGACATACACGTTCATGCACACAGGCTTCAGAAAGAGAACGAAGATGGCCGAAACAGGAGGCGCCAGCATCGGAGAACGGAGACGCCCATATGGCCAACCGTGCGACCGTTAGGTTACCTTGTTTCTTATTAATATGATTGGTGGTTGGCTGACAGAGGGAGGCGCTGTCGAGTTACAGTACAAGTTTCTTGGGACTTCTCCCATGTGTACCGCAAGAGGCCACCCAGAGAAGAATGCCCACAAGATGTCCACTCTGGTTTTTAAAGATTAATCTATGTTCCCCCATGCCCCATCTCCCTTGTGATCTAATAGTGGGCTGGCCAAGGGAGTGCCTCCTCCCTTCCAGGGAAAATATAGATTTTCAGTTTTCCTCATATCTCTGGCCCTGAGCATCTCACATGGAAGATATGAATATTATATTTCCCACCAGGATTTTATCTTCCCATAGACTGGAAATATAATAGGTCTGTGGGCTTCCTTCGGGCAGTTATTAATTATTGATGACTACACAAGTCTCACAATTTAGTGGAAATATGTGGGACATGCATCGTGCTGTCAAGAATCTGAAAATATAGAATTTTGACACCTCACCAGTTGCTGATTTCTGGCAGAGCAGGATGTGTGTTACTGGAATTTAACAGCTGGTTAACATGTCATAATCCTACAATATCTATCAGAATATCCTCGCAATATCTATCTATCTCCTTTACCATCTATCTTCCTTACTATCTATTTTTCCATCTATCAATGTATCATCTGTCTATCTAGCTATCTATCTATTGCATCTATCGATCTCCTTTTCCATCTATCTATCTATCTATCTATGTATCTATCTATCTATGTATCAATCTATCTATGTATCAATCTATCTTTCTATGTATTAATCTATCTATCTAACTATCTATCACCTTTTCCATCTATCTCTCTTACTATCTCTTTCCATTTATCTTGTATCATCTGTCTATCTATCCCTCTATCCCTCTATCCATCTATCTATCTATCTATTTCTATCTATCCCTCTATCTATTTCTATCTATCCCTCTATCTATCTATCTATCTATCCCTCTATCTATCTATCTATCTATCTATCCCTCTATCTATCTATCTATCTATCTATCCCTCTATCTATCTATCTATCTATCTATCTATCTATCCCTCTATCTATCTATCTATCCCTCTATCTATCTATCTATCCCTCTATCTATCTATCTATCTATCCCTCTAGCTATCTATCTATCTATCCCTCTATCTATCTATCTATCTATCTATCCCTCTATCTATCTATCCATCTATCTATCCATCTATCTATCTATCCCTCTATCTATCTATCTATCTATCTATCTATCTATCTATCTATCTATCCCTCTATCGATCTATCTGTCTATCCCTCTATCCCTCTATCCCTCTATCTATCTATCCCTCTATCTATCTATCTATCTATCTATCCCTCTATCTATCTATCTATCCCTCTATCTATCTATCTATCTATCTATCTATCCCTCTATCTATCTATCTATCTATCTATCTATCTATCTATCTATCTATCTATCT